>NW_025348972.1:0-5260 GCF_016433145.1 Gracilinanus agilis
ATATATATATATATATATATATCTGGTCCCAAGATATTATAAAATCATACTCAGGAGAACAGTAAACCTTATTTTAAAATTGAGTTTTTACAGGAAAAGTTATAGTTTTCTGAAAAATGACTAATAACTCATGTAATACATAAATATATATGAACTGAAATATATAAATTTATGTGAACCGAGAACACCAGAAAGAAACAAAAAGACGTGTCTATTTTTTAAAAGGCCATGGCTGCTTTATTTTTAATGGCAAAAGACTAGAAATAGCCTGGCTCTCCCACAATTGGGAAATGGGTGGATAAATTGTGGTATATTTGCATAATGGAATATAATGGTCCTGTTAAATATATATCTTTATTTTTATATTTTTATATATATATATGTATATGTAGGGTGTGTGTGTGTGTGTGTGTGTGTGTGTGTGTGTGTGTGTGTGTGTGTGTGTGTGAAGAATACAAGGAAATCTGGAGAGCTCCACACAGCGAGGCAAAGTAAGAGAAGCATCATAAAAAACAGTATTTCTAGTGACTTGTTATAGATTTTGTTTTGTTTTGTTTTGAACTAAGAAAGCAGAGCCTGACAACTCCGTAGACTGGCTGATTTAAGAGGGATACAGAAAATGCATTTATTTCTACTTTTTTAAAAACATTGTTCAAACATGTTCCCTTTCTGTGGAAGTGGAGACGAGGGGTGTGGAACGTGGTACACAGTGACAGGCACAATTGACACACAATTGTTGATTGGTTTTGCTGAATTCCTTTTCCTCTTTTTAGTCATTATTGCAAGGGATGGCTCCCTGGGTGGGAGGGCTCCTGGACAGGCTCAGAAATGAAGATAGTGTGGACACAGAAGACAGCCTAAAAAATAACCCATATTGTCTAGACTCTGCTTTTCAGTTGGGTGGATGAGCCATAGGACTGGCCCGCCAATACAGGCATCTTGGACAAAAGCTAAAGACAGATGATAAATTGGGCCTAAGATTCACTGGAGCTCTTGCGTGCTTTACCAAAGCTCATGCAAGGTTAAGAGATCCAGGGAATCGCTCTCAGTATCCCCAGAACCTGGGGTGGACTCTGTGAGGAGGATTATGGGAGGACCCCAAGGGGAAGCATGCCCACCGGAGCAGAAGTCATGGCTGCATCAGCTGAAAGAGGACCCTCTTCCCTGAAGTGGCAGAGCCATCAAATCATCACAGAAACATTTTATAGGATATTTTCTTCATCCAGATATAAATAGTTCATATTTTCAATTTCTAGCTGGAGAATTATTCCATGTTTGGTTTAATTATTCATTTATTAGTATTTTCTGTGAATGTTAAGTAAAAAAGAAAATAGTCACGATAATCATAGCTGACATTTATATGGCGCGTTAAGGTCTTCAAGGCACTTAGCATACATTATCTCGAGAACAGAGGCAGTGCCAGAGACGACGGGCACGAACCCTCCGGATTTTATGGCTCGGCTGAGCTCTCCCTTCTTTTCCACCCAGCGATTTCCCCCCTAACTTCCTTTCCAAGGTAACTGCTGAAGAATCTCTTCTGTTCCCACCCTGCCTCCTTCCGCCGTCAGTGGCCCTGTGATAGGAGCCAGGTACCGCACCGATGCCTCTTTGTCCAAGAGGCCAGGTACAAAGCGGACCACAAAGGTTGCCTACCTTGATTCCAGATCAGCCATGGTAATGCAAGCTCAGCAGGCAAGTGGAACGGAGGCCTGGGTGAGCAGCAGGAGTAGCCTGAGAAGTCGGACCGAGTGTCCACCTCTTTGATTTGAGATGAAAGGCAAGAGCAGAAGCCAGAGTGGAATTTTTAAAGTGTCTCTTGCAAGGCAGTGAGTCCCAGCTCTGGGGAATTTCCCACACTGCCTTCTGCCCCCTCCCCGTTATTCACCTAATCAAAGAATTTCAAAGTTGGAAGGAGCCTTAGAGATCAACTTGTCCAGCCTCCTACCCAATCCAGGAGGTCCTTCTATTGAACCCCTGACAGGAACTCATAAATGAGGCTGAGAGAGGGGGAGGGAGAGAGAAAGAGGCTGAAGCACAGGCAGAAACAGACAGACAGACAAAGAGGGAGAGAGAGAACAGACAGAGCAAAGGAGGAGGGGAGAAAGAGAGAAACAGACAGAAAGAGATTAAGAGACAGATAGACAAGGAAAGAGATAAGAGACAAAGAGACAGAACAGAGGGAAGGAGAGAGAAAGGAAGCAATAGAAACAGACAGAAAGAGAAAAAGACACAGACAAAGAGAGGGAGAGAGAAAGACAGAAAAGACAGCAGGAGGGAGATTAGGAGGGAGGGAGAATACTAAAACACAGCAGACGGCACGAGAGAAAAAGAGAGACAAATAGAGGGAAGGAGGGAGAGAATGCTAAGAATTAAAGCTAAAAGTGCCATTAGAGAGTCATCGGGTCCACTGTTTTCTTCTTTAACTAAGGCCCAGACAGGACCCTATGCTTCAATTAAAAAGGGGAGGTACTAGAGTTAGAGAGCCTGAGTTCTAATCCTGCCCTAGTTCTTGCTACCTTGCATAACCTTGGGCAATTCCTTTCACCTCCTCAAGCTTCCTCTACAAAATCGGGGGTGGGGGGGGGGACTAAATGCACACTCCCCAACCGGGGTCACTTTGAAATGTAGTTTTGAGGAGACTGGCCCAGGGCTCCATAGACAGAGCCAGTAACTGGTGCCATCGTCCTCCCAGAAGCTCTTTTTAATCCCAGCACCATGACAGAGGAGTCTGGGTATGAACAACATTCAAAAGTTGGAGAGGGTGGGCCCTGCCAATTCTGCAGCCCCCATATATACAGACCGAGTGGATTTATTCCCTAATTTGTTTGTCCTTCCACCTGTCCAAAGCCCAAGGAAAACCTGCACTTGATAAAATGCTGGGGAGACTGATGGAGCGTGTAGCAGAAAGGATTCTCGCCAGGCTCAGGCTGGACCAGTAGCCTCCGAGGTCCCTTTCTGCTTAGAAATCAGTGATTCTGGGAAACAAATGGAAAGATTCACCCGTAAAGCCCATCCCTTTGCAAGTAGGCCTGGGACTCCTTGGAGCAGTTCATAGCTATCACCCAGAGCCAATGTACCATTTGCCCTGGTTAGCTAGAAGCTGCAGGCTCCTGATGCCTTCATCTGGGCCCATAAATTTCCTCTGAAAGTGTCTGATTTTGTTCTTTGCCTGACTACCTTTGGTGCAGCCACACTCAGGAATAATGCAGACTTAAATTCACTCACTTCAATCCTTCAAGGCCTGTGATTTCACTAGCCTGGGGACACTTTCTGCCAACACAAAGAGTATAGCCCTGCTTCCTCTTGGGAAATGGTCTCCAAGAAGTGCTGGGTCCAAAGAGCCTAACCATCCATCCATCCGTCCTCTGTCCATCCATCCATCCATCCATCCTCTGTCCATCCATCCATCCACCCATCCATCCATCCATCCATCCATCCATCCATCCATCCATCCATCCGTCCTCTGTCCATCCATCCATCCATCCATCCATCTGTCCTCTGTCCATCCATCCATCCATCCATCCTCTGTCCATCCATCAGTAACTTTTTTTTTATTACTTGGTACCAAATATAGCACTGAACTATGGCAAAGCAAACTCCATCCCTGCCCTCAAGGAGTTCCCAGTGGTGACCAGCCTCACCAGGAGGTGAATGGGTCATTGGGTTCCTCCCTGAGGCCAGCTTCCAACCCTTTCCCACATGGCTTGTGCCCACGGGGTCCTCTCCACATCCCAACAAGACTGGAAGGAGAATTTCCTAGACCTACTCATAAGAGCAGCAAGGCTCAGGTGGAGAGAAAAGTCCCATTTTCCTGGATCCTCTTTACTTCTCTCATCTTCTAAGGTCACGGATTCAGAGCCTGTAGGACAAGTAGGGATGACCAAGTTCACAACTGTTGCTTAGAAGATGAATAAACTGTTCCCCAAATAAGTTTAATGACTCCACCATGATCATACAGGAAACGAATGGCAGAGATGGGGTTAGAAACACACTCAGAGAATCAGAGGAGGGTTTGGAGCTGGAGGGAGTCCTAGAAGTCATCAAGTCTGACCCCTTCTCCTATACAGATGAGGAAACTGAGGCACAAAGAGGTCAAAGGACTGGCCCACAATCTCATAATTAATAAAAGTCTAAAGCAGGATTTGAATTCAGGTCAGAGTGTGTGTGTGTGTGTGTGTGTGTGTGTGTGTGTGTGTGTGTGTGTACATGGCGNGTGTGTGTGTGTGTGTGTGTGTGTGTGTGTGTGTGTGTGTGTGTACATGGCGTTTCCTATCAGACACTAAGCTCTTTGATGATGGGGCCCCTGCCACTCTTTCCCTCAGTTTATGACTTAGTACAATTCCAAACACATAGTGCTGGTGCCTAATGAATGTGACTTGGATAGAATGGAACCGAATAAATGCAGCTTGGCAGATGGCGATGCAGCTACAGACAGAGCAGGATTCCTGAGGCTAAGCTTCCCAGTTCATACTCAAAGACATAGGCTCTGCTCCCCAATTCCCCATAGCTACCCACACTGCATCCCAAAATAGAACTTTGTAAATGATACTCACCTTTGCAACTGAGCTTGGCAGGTGCCCTCGGCAGCCATGGATCCTGAGTGAAGCACGGGACCCACTCTGGGCCCTCTCCACTTCGCACAGACGGTGACTGCTGAGCTTGCAGCATGGGTCCCAAGTTTATTTTGGGAACTATTTCAGCTGTAGTTCTATTTTTACGGGACAAGCTCTAGAATGGAGCCAAAAGCCTCCAAGTTTCAACACTCTGCATCCAAGGGCCTTAAAGAAAATGGGAGTGGGCGAGGTTTGCAGAACCTCAGGAAGGGACGATGCTTCATGGGCACAATCCAGAACTCTCAAAGTTCTAATCAACATTCCCAAGGCCAGAGATGCCTCTTGCTTGTTTGACTCCACCTGGTGATCGCCAAAGAATATTGTTCAACCCACTTTCTTCTGAGAACTGCCATTTTGTAGGCTATTTATTGAAAGAGAACAAATAGGGTCCTGATTCGACACATCTCCTACCTAATGGATGACGTTATGTGAATATGGAATGACTTGAAACCATCCCTCTCCTTGAAAGGTCTCTCCTGTGTTTATCTGGGGATGATAGAAACCAGCACAGTGCCAGGAGCATCAATAATAAATATTTATGAAATGGAAGGAAAGGAAAGGAAAGGAAAGGAAAGGAAAGGAAAGGAAAGGAAAGGAAAGGAAAGGAAAGGAAAGGAAAGGAAAGGAAAGGAAAGGAAAGGAAAGGA
>NW_025348973.1:0-2197 GCF_016433145.1 Gracilinanus agilis
TATATATATTTGTCCTTTTAAATTTTAAATCTTATTTAAAATTTTATTTTTATTTCTATTTAAATTTTATTTTATTTCTATTATTTATATTGAAGTTTTAAATTTTAAATATATACAAATATATATTTGTCCCTTAAAATTATAACATTATATGGTTGTATTAGTAGGCACTTTATAAATGCCCATTGACTGAAACAGTTAAATGGCGTAATGAACAAAGTTCTGGATTTGGAACCCAGAAAATCCATGTCTGTCCTCTACCTCACTTAGTAGTTGACTGACCCTGGGCAAATCACTTAAACACTCTCATCATGTCAGGAGGTTGTTAGCAGACTTTATCATTGGTCCTCTAGATGGTCATTATGTTGAGCAGAGTTCACATGACTTCCAAAGTTGTTTGTTTTTATGATCTTATTATCATTAGATAATTGTTCTCCTGGTTCTGCTCATTACATCCTTCATTACTCCATGCAAGTCTTCAAATTTTTCATTTTTATAATATCAATAAATGATAGAATATAAATTGTTCTCTTCATTCTGTTCATTTCACTCTACATCAGTTCACACAAGTCCTTCCATATCTCTTAAAAACTATTTATTTCTTCCAGTACAATAGTATACCATCATATTTAAATACAACCATTTGTTTAGCCACTTCCCAAATGGATTAGCAGCCCCTCCATCTTCTATTTAAAAGAAATTTTATATTATCCAAAAGAGTTGGTTCACATAGAGCTAACCTCTATTTTCTTCTCAGCTTGGTTGTTGGAAAAGCGAATTCCTTCTCATATATAAGCCAATCTTGTCAGCTGCTTTTCATTCTTTGGGAAAGAATTTCATCTTTATCTAAGGCTGATAAAGCTATTAAGTATCTTAAGATATTTCCAGGGAAGCTTGCCCTTGCAAGGCTGGCTCCTACCTAATCTAGGCCAAGGCAAAAACTGTCAAGTTTTTATTGCTGTCAGGTACCAAAATAAGAAAGCAGAGGCTAGGCGATCCATATTATATCACACATCCCAACAAGATGGCTCAGCAACTCAGAAGCTGCTGCTCCCTCAGCTTCCCAGTCTGTAAAATGGAGATGGCTTGCATACCTACCAAGAGAGGATAAAATCAAAATCAAAACACTTGGGTCCAGAAGTCATATGGTGCTCTGATAGCCCTCCAACTTCATTTCATCATTTAAATAAGAATGCCTTTGTTTTGCTTTGTTATTCTCCAAAGAACTCTAGAGATTTTCAGACCTAGATTATTAGAACACTAATACATATGGAGATGCACGAGAAAACAATTCAATCTTCAATATGAAATTAAAAAACAGCAATATAGATGTATAGGCTGTTATTTGACTCATTTCATTCCCTCTCTTAGAAGAGTACCTGCCAAGGTCAGCTAGGTGGCTCAGTAGATTAAGAACCAGACCTAAAAACAGGCTCAAAATCTGGACGTGGGTCAGACTTCAACTCTCATGCTGTCATTTTACAGATAAGGACACTGAGACCAAGAAAAGATGAGTGGCATGTCCTGGAGCACAAAACTAGTAAGGTTCTAAGGCAGGATTTTGAACCGGGTTTTTATAGTTTTAAGTCCATGCAAGATTTGAATCTATGTCTTCCTTAATCCAATATTCATTAAATCTAATTTGCCATTATCGGGAACTGAGCTTTTGGGTCAAGAACTTGGCAATATTAAGTTAAAAGGATTATTTTCCAAGTCTCAAAAAAAAAAAACAAGGAAAAGGAGGAATTAATGTTAGGGTTAGAATAGAAAGATGTATAGGAAATGGTTCGGCCAAGGAAATGAACATAAGAAAAACTACAGTCCACAAGAAAAGTCTGATTTACATATTTTGGGCTACTTCTCTTTCAGTTCAGTTCAATTCCACATTTATTCATCATGTACTGTGTGCAAAACACCATCCTAGGCTTTTCTTATACTAAGCTCTGCATCAAATCCGAAATTCACTTCAAGGAACAAACAAGTTTTAAATCAAGGGAGTCCTGTCCTAACAGCAACAGAAAGGTGCTTCCTCATTCTAGTATAAGCATTTTGTCCAAAGCCCTGTTTTTTTAGTGGGGAATAAGTAGGAAAGAGGCCAGGCGTTCTGCCCCCATCCTACCTAATTACATATAGTTGGGGAAGAAAGGAAGGAAGGAGGGGAGAGAGAGAGAGAGAGAGAGAGAGAGAGAGAGAGAGA
>NW_025348974.1:0-76 GCF_016433145.1 Gracilinanus agilis
TATACTGTTTATTATTTTTAGGAAAGGTCCTTCTATTCCTATACTTTCCAGTGTTTTCAATAGGAATGGATGCTGT
>NW_025348974.1:171-509 GCF_016433145.1 Gracilinanus agilis
AGGTATATACTGTTTATTATTTTTAGGAAAGGTCCTTCTATTCCTATACTTTTCAGTGTTTTCAATAGGAATGGATGCTGTATTTTGTCAAAGGCTTTTTCAGCATCTATTGAGATAATCATGTGATTTTTTGTTTGTTAGACTGTTGATATGGTCAATTATGTGGATGGTTTTCCTAATGTTGAACCAGCCTTGCATTCCTGGTATAAATCCCACCTGATCATGGTGGATGATCTTCTTAATTACTTGCTGGAGTCTCTTTGCTAGTATTCTATTTAAGATTTTTGCATCTATGTTCATTAGGGAGATTGGTCTGTAGTTTTCTTTCTCTGTTTTTG
>NW_025348974.1:603-1493 GCF_016433145.1 Gracilinanus agilis
TATTCTATTTAAGATTTTTGCATCTATGTTCATTAGGGAGATTGTTCTGTAGTTTTCTTTCTCTGTTTTTGATCTCCCTGGCTTTGGAATCAGTACCGTATTTGTGTCATAAAAGGAATTTGGTAGGACTCCTTCTTTGCTTATCTTATCAAATAATTTGTATACTATTGGGATTAGTTGCTCTTTGAATGTCTGATAGAATTCACTTGTGAATCCATCAGGTCCTGGTGATTTTTTCTTAGGGAGTTCTTTGATGGCTTGTTCAATTTCTTTTTCTGATATGGGATTATTTAGGTATTCTATTTCTTCTGCTGTTAATCTAGGCAGTTTATATTTTTGTAAATATTCGTCCATATCTCCTAAATTGTTATATTTATTGCCATATAATTGGGCAAAATAGTTTTTAATGATTGCCTTAATTTCCCCTTCATTAGAGGTGAGGTCTCCCTTTTCATCTTTGATACTATCAATTTGGTTTTCTTCTTTCCTTTTTTTTATTAGATTGACCAGTACTTTGTCTATTTTATCTGTTTTTTCAAAGTACCAGCTTCTAGTCTTATTTATTAATTCAATAGTTCTTTTACTTTCGATTTTATTAATTTCTCCCTTGGTTTTTAGTATTTCTAATTTAGTTTTCATCTGGGGATTTTTAATTTGCTCACTTTCTAATTTTTTGAGTTGCATGCCCAATTCATTGATCTCTGCCCTCCTTAATTTGTTAATATATGCACTCAAGGATATAAATTTCCCCCTGAGTACTGCCTTGGCCGCATCCCACAGAGTTTGGTAGGATGTCTCATCATTGTCATTTTCTTCAATGAAATTATTGATTGTTTCTATGATTCCTTCTTTGACAAATTGGTTTTGGAGAATCATATTATTTAATTTCC
>NW_025348975.1:0-4732 GCF_016433145.1 Gracilinanus agilis
GAGAGAGAGAGAGAGAGAGAGAGAGAGAGAAAGGAGGGGATGGGAGGGGGAGGTAGATAGAAGGAGAGCACATGAGAAAAGAGTGGAAGAAGGGACTATGGGACAGAGGGGAAAACAAAAACAGTAGAGGGGGAAGAGAAAAAAATACTGGTTTGACAATAGTCATTTCATCAACACAGATAAAGAACATTTTCATCATTGATGCACATCAGACTCTCTCTCATCCTTTGCCAAAATTCTAACATGGCTTAGAAGAAGCATTCCACCTGCAATGATGGCTTCTTGCCCGCTCACATCTATGAATCTTTTCCTTCCTGGTGATATGTGGATAGAGGTTATCTCTTTCCATGCTTGAGGGGCAGCAACTTGGTTTAATGGATAAAGAGCAGACCAAAGAGTCTGGAAAAACCAGGTTCAACTCCCAACTCTGACATATAGTAGTGGCTATGTGCCTTTGGGCAATCACTTAACCTCTCAGCACCCTGGGCAACTGTCTAAGGCCAGAATTTACATAGAAGTTGTTGACCTACATTGGCAGAGGGAGTTTCCTCAGTGGGAATTCTCTATGCCAATTAAAATGGGTCCAGTTCCTAACCTATTTTCATGATATATGCCTCTAAGGATAAAAATGAACTGGGACTAAAAGTTTCATAGACCTAGACTTGGAAGAGACCTCAGAGGCCATCTAATCCAATCCTACCTATTTTACACATGAGAAAGCTGAGTCCTTGAGAGGCTGAATGATCTAAGCGTGTAGAACTAGATATGGAAAGGACCCTAGAGTTGAAATAGCCCAGTATAGATGAGGAGACTGAAACCCACAGAATTAGAATAATTTTACCAAGGTCAAGTAGGTAGATGGCAGACAGGATTTGTGTTCTTTCTACTTCATTATGCTGCTTTATGTTACCTTGGGCCAATCATTGACCCTCTCCTGAGTTTTGGTTTCTTCTTCTAATGAACAGGTTTAATGATACTTGTCCCGGTCCTTTTGAAGTTCAAAAGACATAGGCTGGACTTTAAAAAAAGAAATGAATTTGGAGTCAAAGATCTAAGTAGGAATTCTCCCTTTGTTTACAAACTACTCATGTGACCTTGGGCATTGTGCTCCTCCATCTAGGAAATGATGGGCTTGTTCTAAATTATCCATAAAGTCCCTTATGGAGGGTGGCAGCAAGGTGAGGCAGAAAGAACACTGGATTTGGAATCAGAGGAGCTGGGTTCAAATACTGCCTTGGTCACTAAATCTTTATGGCCTGTTTCCTCATCTATAAAAGAAAGAGGCTGAACTAGAATTCTTGTGAGGTTCCCTAAGGGTATAGAGACTTCCAGAAATAATGGATTAGGAAGAAGCAGTAAAGTCCAACTCTTTTTCATAATTACTCCAAAAAAGACTAAGAGGGGAAAAAATCTTATTGAGTTTGAGTTGGTAAATTCAGAGAGAAACTATATTCAGTTATTTTTCTTGCCCTGTTCAATATAGAACACCAGAAGCTTTCAGGTACTAGAGATGGAGGTCTAGCCAAGAAAATCTGTCCAATGTCATCTAGAAGAGAAAGAAGGCTGTTGCAGGCTTGCCTATCTACCAGGACAAGGATGGGCATCAAGATGAAGGAGGATTTGGGCATAAAGCTATGTATCAGGGCAAGGAAGAGTCTCAGATGCATCTCACAGAATACCGTGGGACCTTCTAGTTGAGTAACCAGGTTAAGGAGCTAAGAACAAAGGATGAGACTATAGTTCTCTCACTCTGAACCTCTGAGATTTCCAACTACTTGACAGTGACAGTGGTCAAAAACAGTCTACTGGAGTTCTAAGAAAGGCAATTCTCCCAGATGTGTCTCCCAGAGGGTAAAGCTTTCAATGCAGATTAGGAAAGCAATAATTATATTTCACCCTAGATCAGAATGCCTAGAGTGTGCCTGGAATTTTCAGGTGTCAGGTCTAAAATGTCCTTGGAAGTGGTTTAATTATGTTTTGATTATCTTAAAAGAAGGAAGGAAGGAAGGAAGGAAGGAAGGAAGGAAGGAAGGAAGGAAGGAAGGAAGGAAGGAAGGAAGGAAGGAAGGAAGAAGAAGNGAAGAAGAAGAAGAAGAAGAAGAAGAAGAAGAAGAAGAAGAAGAAGAAGAAGAAGAAGAAGAAGAAGAAGAAGAAGAAGAAGAAGAAGAAGAAGAAGAAAAAGAAGAAGAAGAAGAAGAAGAAGAAGAAGAAGAAGAAGAAGAAGAAGAAGAAGAAGAAGAAGAAGAAGAAGAAACATCAGAAAAGAAAGGGAGAAAGAGGGAGAAGTAAACTATCTCATATAATTTGCTTATACAAATAGAATACCACAGATACATGGAAGAAGAGCTGGAGAAAGGAACTAACACTTGAGCTTCTGGGACTTATATATACGCACAAATACAGCAAAAGTTTTGTGTAGAAATTCCAACTCAAAAGGGAAACATAAAGGGACAGGGGGAATAAGAAAGAGTATAGATTCAAGGAAGGGCGAATTATACAATATACTCCAACCTGGGAGTGTAGATATTTGCTGGATTTTGAAATCTTGACTGGAGTTTAACAAGAGTAAAAGAAAAGCCAAGAACTTCTCTTTGGATAGGGTAAAGAGAAGAAAAGGGATAACAGAATAAGTTGGAAGGGAATAGACAATTCATGATCATACTTGTGAATATGAATGTAATTATCTCACCCATGAAATGGAAGATAGGAAAATAGAATGGAAGAAGTATATGGTCAGAGAATGAATTTCTAAGTTTAAGAGGAATAATTATTCCTCTTAAAATGAAATGGACAATTTTGAGTTTTTCCATTAATTTTAGGAAATTTTGCACAACATAATCAGTCCAGTTAAAATTAGAAGAAAAACTGATGGCAAGCTGTAAAGTTACCTTCCATCTACTCTTGATATCTCTTGTATGTACCAGTTTATTTAGAGGTTCCCCCATAAACTGGGATTTTTCTTGAGAACAAGGATGATTTTTGCTTTTCTGAAAATCCCAGGTCCCTAGCACACCTGGCACATAGTAGGTGCATAATAAATGCTTGATCACTTGTCTACTCCATTTGCTACAGTGTTCATAAATCCTAAAAAAAGGAATAAAAGGTTGAGAGATTTAAATCAATCAGTAAACAGAAGTAAAGTTGTATCATCACTTGGAGACATCAAGACAAAAGTGAAGTAGTGAGGAATGGATATACATACTTTAAAAGGCACTGATCAACTGTATTAAGGTTGAAACCTGTACTAGGTTGGGGTAGCTGGGGCTTTGCTGTAGGGCATGGAAATTAAGAGTCTGGCAGCACCAATGATCCTTCAGCAGTGCAGAAACAACTGAACTTGGCACCTAATTAGCAAGAAGAATTAGTTAAACTAGAAAGCTAACAGATGCCTCTTCCTCTCTTAGCAAGTGAACCCCCTAGTGAGCTACCCCCCAGCCAAGACAATCCTGGCCCTCATACCTAGGGGTTCTGTGTCTTCATGGTTTCTTAGGAAAGCTGATTTAAGGCAGAATTTTCTATCATTTGTCCTCCTTCAGGGGGAATCAGAACAGAAGGACAAAGGATCGCCTTAAAACCTAGTTAGTGATGGTAACTTAACAGCCCTTTAAGAACTTCACTTGATTTTCTACTATACAGCAAGATCTCATTTTATTGCATAAACTCTGATTATCGGTTGCCCCATAGGCTTCTTTACAAAGACATTTGTGGTTGAGGTTTTTGAATGTGGTGAAAAGAGCATTGGGTTTCTAGGCAGGAAAAGTCCAGCTTTAAAAAAAAGTCCACTGACTAGCCAGGTGGCCACGGGCAAGTCATCCACCCTTCTTATTTGCTATCTATCTCCACTCGCATGACCACCATCACAGCACAAGACTTCAATATGATTTTGCTGGATTATTCCATTTGTTGCCTAATTGATCTCCCTCTCTGGGGTTTCTTCTTTATCAAGACCCTCCTTTACACAGATGTAACAAGGACCATCCTATAGCCCAAGACTGCCCAGGTTATTCCCCTGCTCAAGAAGCTCTATTGGCTCCCCATTTCCTCTAGGATCCAATACAAACTCCCTAGTTTGGCATTCGAAGTCCTTCATAATCTGGCTCTAGGTTTATCATCAATTATCTCCTTTTCATGCATTCCATACCTTATCCCCCCAACATGGCCCTGTGTCATTGAGTCACCTATCATCATGTCTTTGTCCAGACTGTTCCCAGAGTGTTCCCTTCCTTTAAGAATTCAGAGTTTTCTTCATCATAGCTAATGTTTGCATAGCATTTAATATAAATGAGCTAGAGAAGGAAATGGCAGACCATTCCAGGATCTTTGCAAAGAATACCCCAAATGGAGGTCATGAAGAGCCAGACATGATTGAAATGACTAAAAATAACAACAGGTGCCAGGCACTATGCTAAAGGTTTTTGCAAATAATATTTCATTTGACCCTCACCATAGTCCTGGAGGCAAAGGCTATTTTCCTCATTTTACAGATAAGGAAACTGAGTCAGAGTTAAGTGACTTGCCCAGAGTCACACAGCTAGTGAGTGTCTAAGGTTAGAATTGAACTCAGATCTTTTTGACTTCCAGTCCAAGCCCTCTATTCACTAAGCCACCTTTAAAGCTGAGGTGAAATGCCACCTCCTCTGTGAGACCTTTCCTCTATACCTCTACCCCAAATAGTACCTCCACCTCACTTGAAATTCATTGTATTCGCTTTGTATGTTTATATTTATATATA
>NW_025348976.1:0-3737 GCF_016433145.1 Gracilinanus agilis
ACTCTCTCTTCCTCTCTTCGTATTTCCTTCCTATTTTTCACCCTCTATCTCCTTAGGTCTCTCAAATCCCTACCACTGTCTTTCTTTTCCCCTCCCTTTCTCCTCTCTGCCTTGACAGTTTATAATGTGACATACTCAAAGTTTGTTTCCAACTCAATTGTTGGGCACTTCCATTTACTGCCTGAAGGCCCCTCACCCTAAGGATCTTCCTCTTTTGGACCCTCAGTTTTTCCTCTTTGAAACAAGGGTATGTGGCCTTGGAGCTCCCTTTTCATTGGGAGAATTTAACTCTCTAATTTCATACCCAAGGGTAAAGGATTCTTCCTGATAGACAAGGGGAAAAGGTTAGTGAGACCTTCCTGGAGGAGGTGACATTGGACATGGGCCTCCATGGAGGATTCTGGGAGGCAGAGATGGAGTTGCAGGACAGTGTGAGCAGAGGTACATCCAGTGTGTTCAAGGCAAGCCTGTGCCGGAAGACCGGTGATGAGTGGAGTCCCGGTGACAAAGAGGACATGAGATTCTGTGGTCAAAGACATGCCAGGGTGAGGGGAATGGATTCAATTCACTAACTTCACCAGTATTCTCTTTGGAATGTACAGAGCCAATGGGGACAAGCATCACCTGACTGAGAGTGAGGTGGGTTTGTGAACCATTGTCACAGCAACAAGGGAATGTTTGGTAAGAAAGCCAGTGACCTCACAGAAGCTGAGCTTAAAACCCCACCATACTGAAACTCAGGACAAACCAGAGCCTTCCAAGAGAGAACAGTGAGGCAGAGGAAGACCATAGTTGGACTTTGCCTTGGAGGAGCTCTGACTACTAAAAAACTACTATCCTGTTGAGTTTTCTCCTTTGCTCTCATCCAAAAGTTTGGGGGAGGTAGCAATAGACGAGGCTGCTGGAGAAAGGGGCACACATAGTTATCACTCAGATTTTTGTTACTTTTAAAGAAAAAGATTGCCCCAAGATCCTACGGTTGAGAGGGAGGAGGAAGAGAGGAAAGAGAGAAAGACAGAGAAAAAGAGAGGCAGAAAGAGAAAGAAAGATAGGGGGTGGAGGAGACAGTGAAAGTCAATTCAGGGCTCAAAAATTCTACTGGCTCACCATTAGCTCTGGGGTCAAAACTAAAGCACTGTTCCAGTGACTACAATTTATAAACAACAAAATCTGACCTCCTACACTGATCCACTCTCATTTTATTGTTCTTTTCCTTATCATTAATGTCTCTCTCTTCCTATTCCTGTCTGTTTGTTTCTTTCATAACCCCTCTCCATTTTTCTCCCTTGTTTTCTCCTTCTTTCTGTCACTAACTTTCCATCTCTCAGTTTTTGTCCCTCTGTCTCCCTCTGCCTTAATCTCTGTCCCTATCCCTGTCCCTTAATATCTTTTCTAAGATTCTATATCACTCTCTCTTTCTCCCTAAGTCTGTTTCTTAATCTTTCTCTTTTTATGTATCTTGATATCTCTCCATCTCCATGGCTCTAACATCTCTCTGCCCAGGTCTGTCTATCTCTCTCTCTCTCTTCTCTCGGCCTCTTTGTAAATATCTGCCTATTAATGTCTCTTTGTTTTTCTTTCTCTCTGACTCTTATCTCTAACTTTTGGTCTCTTTATATGTCTCTGCCTCTTTCTAATTTTACCTTTCTTCTCCTCATTATTCCTTTCTCTGTTTTTTTTTCTCTCTTAATCTCTCTCCCTCCTTCTCCTCCTTTCTCTGTCTCTACTACACCACCTCTCAGTCTCTTTGAGTCTCTATCACCCTCTGCCTTATTCTCTGTCTCTGTCCTTGTGCGTTCTCTTTCTTTTCAGTTCTATATCTATATGTCTCTCTGATCCTTCATATGACTCTTTTATGTATCTGTTTCTTTAATTCTAGATTTCCATATCTCTAATGTCTCCCTGCTTCTCTCTGTGTGTCTCTCAGTCTCTGTCTCTGTCTCTCTCTCTCTGTCTCTCTATCTAACTCTCATTTTCTCTCTCACTCTCTCTCATTTGGAGCTTCCCTCCTTCCAACTTTCTCTCCCTCTCTTTCCCCCTCTTTATTTCTCCTTCTCTCCCCCTCCATCTCTTTCTGTTTCCTACTCACTGGCTGTCTCTGCCTTATTTAAATTTTGTTTTTCTCCTTTCTGTCTCTGATTGTTTTTGTCTCCCTCTCTCTCTTTTTCTTTCTTTCTCATTCTCTTTCTATCCATCTCTATGTCTGTGTGTATCTCTCTCTGACTTCCTCTCATATTTTTCTCCGTATGTTCACCTCTTATTCCTCTCCTTCTCTCTCTATACAATGTCTTGCTCTCTCACTACTTCTCTGTCTTTGCCTCTCTCATTGGCTCTTTCTCTACTTGCTCTGTGTCTCTCTTCCTTTCTTTCCCTCTTTCCATTATTTCTAAATTCTGGGTCTCTTTCTCTCAATGGGTTTCTCTCTCTGTCTTTCTTTTCTCCCTACTTCTCTGTTTCCTTCTGTCTCTCTCTGTCTTTATTCTGACTCTCTATCTACCCATCTGTCTCTCTGTCTCTCAAAGATATATTACTTTGTCTTGCTCCCCTTTCCTTCCTTTCTCTCTTTCATTCACTATCTTTTCCCACTATCTCTGTCTGTCTCTTCCTCTCCCTTTCATTGGCCCTGTTTTTATATCTCTTTCTCCCTCCCTCTATTTAAATAGTTTTGTAGGTCTCTCTGACTCTGTCTTCTCTGCTTTTCTGATTCTTCTTTTCACAGCCTATATCTCTGTGTCTCTCCTCCCCTCTCTGTTTTGCTTTCTTGTCTCTCTCATTTCATGCCTCTCTATTTTTCTCTCTCTTTCCCTTTGTCTCTTCCATCCTTTCTGTTTCTCTGTCTCTCTCTGCAGGGTAGGTGGGGAGAGAATCCAGGAGTCACTGCAGCCCCCAGAAAGCCAGCATATGACATCCATCTAGAGAAACCAAGGCTCAAAAAGGGAAATTTTCTGGCAGTTGCCAAGTGCCCAGGATGCTGGAAATCTCTATCTCTATCTGCTCCCCTTTGTAATCGACTTTATCTTTCTCTATATACTTCTCTTTCCCCTTCATTTTCCTTCACTCACTCACTCTTCCTCATTTGATATCCCTTTCTCCCCCTTTCTCATCTTCTATTTTGCTACACCTTATTTCTGGATCCTTCTCTCTCTCTTTTCTCATATCTCTCCCCCTTCTCTCTAACCTTCATTTTTCATTCTTTTCCTTTGTTGTCTTTCCCTTGCTCCACTCTTTTTCATTCTTGTCTCTCATTTCCTATGACTTTTCATTGTCAATCTCTCTCTACCCCGTCTTTCTCTCTCCTTTTTTTCCTTCCCTGTATCCAGCCTAGTCCTCTTCTTCCCTTTAGACTTTCTCTCTTTTTTCTGTTCCTTCTAGTTAACATTTTCTTTCACATTTTTATTGACCTTTCTCTGATTGATATATTTTATTCATCTTTCTACAGCCATTTCCCTATGTCTATCCTTGTATCTTTTTATCTCTATCAATTTCACTGTCCCTCTTCATCTATCACTCTTTCTCTTTCTATTCTCTCTCCTTCTCTGTCCCTCTCCATATCTCTCCTTCTCTTGCTTTCTTTTATTCTATTCTCTCTCTCTGTCTCTCTCTGTCTCTCTCTGTCTCTCTCTGTCTCTCTCTCTCTGTCTCTCTGTCTCTCTGTCTCTCTGTCTCTCTGTCTCTCTGTCTCTCTCTGTCTCTCTCTCTGTCTCTCTGTCTCTCTGTCTCTCTGTCTCTGTCTCTCT
>NW_025348976.1:3833-8383 GCF_016433145.1 Gracilinanus agilis
TCCTGTTCTCCCTCTAATGGTCTGTCTCTCTGTCTCTTGTCTCTCTCTGCCTGCCTTCCCCTCTCTCACTGTCCTTGGACCCTGTCATTCTTTCTTCCCTTCCCTTCCTCATTTTCTTGCTTTTTTCTTAGTTTCATACCCTTATCTAAGAGTCTCTGTCTGTCTGTCTGCTTCTCTGTGTGTCTCTCTGTGTCTCCCTCACTCATTTTATCCTCCTCTCACCCTATTTTTCTCTTTCGCAGATTACAGGAAACTAGTGGAGAACTCGGGACTATATTTACACTATAGAGGGGGAAACCAATTGAATTGCAAAACTGGAAAAAAATCACCTACATCTCTCTGGATAGGGGAAATTCTGAAAACAGCATCATAATATATGTGGTTGCTTGAAGCAACATATGCCCCCGCTGGCTATGACTGCCTTCTCCTAGGACTTTCTTCACCTCAGCAAACGCAAATCCATCCACAAACATTCTTCATAACACAAATGGGTTTTGAAGCCTAATTTACATGAGATATCAATGAAAATTATAAAGTGCAAAGTCAATAAAAGGTTAAGACCAAAACAAATATTGAAAATCGAGTACATATTTCTCAGGAAATAATCAAAACAGGCTGCAGGGCTCAGAAACCGTCTCACAAAAGATGGTTAGTGAAAAATAGAAAGTCATTTTGAAAGGGGCACAAAGATTATCTTCAAAAGTTGTGGCTCAGGGAGTCCATTTTAGTCTGGCAAAACTACCTGAACCAGCTTCCCTAGAAAAGCGAAACAAAGATCTTGATTGGACGAAGGACACATGGTCATGCCACAAAATGGACAATTTCAATGCCTGACAATGGGGGGGGGGTTTGGGGGTGGAAAGGGGCAATCCAGAGGTCGCTGCAGGCCCCAGAGAGCCAGCATTTGGCATCCTTCCAGAGAAACTAAGGTTCAAAAATGGTTACTTGCTAACAATTGCTGAATGCCCACAATGCTGGCAATCTCAAGTGACTTCCACACATGTTTTCCCTCCTGCCTGCCTCCCTACCACTCCCCCTTTCTTCCTCGGCTTACCCTTTTCTCCTTACTAGTTTCCTCTTCTTTGCTCTATCTCCTCCCTCCACTTTTCTCTTTCCTCAGCTTTCTCTTTCCCCCCTCATTCTCCTTCCCTCTCCCTCTATCCCTTATTCTCTCTCTCCCCCTCATTTATTATCCCTTAATGCTCTCTCTCTCTAGCGATATCTCTCAACTCTTTCCCTCTTCCTCTTCCTTCTCAGTTTTTTCCTCTCTTGGTACTTCTTCCTGTCATCCCCCTCCTCTTGGCTTTTTAAGTCACTGTGTTCCTCTCCCCCTTCTCTTTCTCCCTTTTCTCTTTCTCTTTCCATTCTTTCTTTCCATCCTCCCATTTTTCTCCCCATCCCTTTCTGATTCCTTCCCCTCTTCCTCCCTCTTTCCCCCCTTTCNTCCGTTTCTGATTCTCTCCCCCTTTTTTCCATCTTTCCCCCCTTTCCTTCTTCATTACAGTCTCCCCTCCTTCTAAGTTTTCCTTTATGGGGTTACACCTTCATGTTGTGGGATATAATGGTGAACCTCTGGGTTCAGGAAGAATACCTTTAGCAAGAATGAAACAGTCCAAACTTGGGTTAAAAGTAAAAAGAGAAATGTATTAATTTAAAATGTAATTTTGAAAACTGCCAGGAGAAGAGCAAGGTGGGACAGCTAAATGGGGAGCTTTTCCTTGGGGGGGGTCAGCATGGATGGAAAATCTGTCTCCCCCAGTTACAGTGTGAATGGAATAAAGTTCCCAAATGCTGCAGTTCATGGGTTTTATACTCTTTACAACAGTGAGGATGTGACTATTGTGGTAACCACTGAAGCATTGGTGTGGGTTTTGGTCTGCCTGAAGACATAGTTGGTGGCCTTCCTAGTTCAGAGGACAGAGGGATGTCTGAGATACAACCTGATGAGATCAAGGTGTAGCCTGAGGTGCATCTCCATATCCATTTCAAACTAAGACTAATCTCAGGGTATACAGGATCTATCAGATGTTCCTGGGTTAGGAGTGACAAAGACAAAAAGGAGCAGGGAATTTCCCTGTTTACAGTTTGCCTGGGTTAAAGGATTCAGTGTCCATGCCATCTCTGTGCAATGTCCATGTCAAACAGAGAATTGACACAAGCAGCCATGGGGTATGGGAAACTCTGAAACACTGAGTGGAAGATGGAACACAGAGGAGAGACAGTGGGCAAAAATCTGGGTGAGAGAAGATGAGATCAAATGGCTCACAGAGTTAATAAGCATTGATTAGCTATTTAATGGGTTATAGGTTGTATAGCACAGGGAATATGAATACAAGAAGAAAGAAAGATAGTCCCTGCCCTCTAGTACTTACGTTATTTGGGGAAAAAAACATCATAAAAACTTGAAATATATTTTGGAGTGGTTGGGGTTGGGGAGGGGAACTGCTAGAAAAGGTCTGGAGTACAGTCTGCAAAGGAATAATAAATGGCTGAACTGGGCCTGGAATGAGACATCTAATCAGAGTCAGAGGCCCAGAGGTGAAGATACTTCCAAGGTGTGAATTCGAGATCCAGAGTGCAGCTTCAGGCTGAAGAGCTGAGACATGGTAGAGAAAGACCAGAATGAAGAGAAGCTAAGAAAATGAGGTGAATTTCAAAAATTTTAATGGTAGCAGTAACAAGATTTGGAAACTAATTAGGTATGAGTCCTAAGAAAGTGCAGATCATTAAGGTAAGTGAAATCAACAAACATTTATTAAGTGCCTACTATCTGCCAGATTCTGTACTTTCTGTTTGGAATAATGATATAAAAGAAAGAAAGAATAGAAAAACATTCCCTGCCCCAACAGTCTCACAATGTATTAAAGGAAGACAGAAAAATATGGAAGCTGAAGAGTAGGAGGCACATGATTCAATCCTCTGCTGGGGAAGTCAGAATAGTCACAAAGCAATGCATCAAGTTGAGAAATGAGTCCCCAACTTAAATGGAGATTTTGTAACACAAGGCTCTACCTTCATAGGTATCATTAGTTAATAGACAGGCAGATGGACACACATATAGAGAGGGAGGAAGAGAGATATTGTCAGAGAATAGTGAGAGACAGAGAGTGAGCATTTACTAAATTCTAAGTAACCGAAGTAAGGTACTAATGAATGAATTTTTTTTTATACCTTGTACTTCGGTGTATTATCTCATAGGTAGAAGATTGGTAAGGGTGGGCAATGGGGGTCAAGTGACTTGCCCAGGGTCACACACCTCGGAAGTGGCTGAGGCTGGGTTTGAACCTAGGACCTCCTGACTCTAGGCCTGACTCTCACTCCACTGAGCTACCCAGCTGCCCCTGAATGAATTTTAAAATATAAGCCATCAAGAAATGAATTCTCTGACATCACTGAGCTTACATTCTTTGGGAAAAGAGGTCACATGAATGAAAGCTGTAAGGGATAGAGTAGGGTATGATTTAGAGCTGGTAGCCACCATGAAATTCAGAATCATGAAAGGATGCATAAATATTTATAGTTCAGTATGCCAGAGGCTACAAGATATCTATATGCATTTGTTTATAAGGTTTCCCTTAAAAAATGAAGATGAATTTTAATAAACGGAAAATTATTTGGTGCTCATGGCTAGGTCAAGCCAATATCATAAAAATGAATATATTTCCAGAGTTAACTTACAAATGGAATCCTATAGCAATGACACATTCAAAAGGATACATTATAGAACTCATTAAAATAACAACAGAACTGACATGTGAAAAAATCCTAAAATAAAATGATGAAAAAAGAGTACAGGATATCAATTATTTATTCAAAAGTCAAACAATACTATTAAGAAGCAGTCAACAAAACATAAAGGACTGGTTAAAAATAGAGAAACAAATCAATAGAAAAGACTAGGCATGGGAGAACCAGCGTTATTGAGACTACATATCCTATATTTCATAAATTTGAACATATATTAAATAAGAATGAATTTTTTTATTAAAAATGCATTAAACGGAAAAGATTGAAAATTAGGCTTATTTCAGAAGCTTACAGTCTAATCCAAAACAAATGCTAAATGTATATGGGACCTTAATATTAGGAATCATACCATTAACCAAATGAGAAAAGTATTTAAAATATCTGCCTTTCACAGTTATGTTTAGAAGCTGAATATTAAATATAGTCTGCATACACCAAGATATTACTTCTCCTGTCAAACAATTCATAGCATAATCAGATCTTCTTCAAGGCATAGATTGTCAGTCTCAGACTTATGTTAAAAATAATGGGCAAAGCCAACAAGAAAACTTTCCTAATCCCTGCATCAATGGTAATGATTAGAGAAAAGCTATCATTCTCCCAGATAGTAGACCAAGTGACCTATCACACGACCTCTATTCTACTAATGGGCTCAAAATAGAAGCTAGCTCTTTTCAGTGACAACTGGATGGCCCTGCATGGCACTGAGTTGACTGCATTTGTGGGACCCAACCAGGCAAGCTATCTTGTACATAATCCAAGGCAGAAGAAAGAAAGAAAGAAAGAAAGAGAGAGAGAGAGAG
>NW_025348977.1:0-9321 GCF_016433145.1 Gracilinanus agilis
AATATATAATCTATTATACACTATATATATAATATCTAATATGATTTTTTTAATTAAGAGAAGAATCCAACCCTAGCATTTAACGTCTATCAGGAAACGAGGGGATGAGCCAATCGGCAGGCTTTTAATCTGCAGATATTCTCTAGTTTAAAGGAAGGTTTTGGAGACGAATGTCCAGGTCGTGTGGCTTTTTCCAGGGGACAAGGGGACAAGGGGCTGGCCTTCAAGTGTCTATGTGGAAAGCAGCTGGCTCATTGTTAAGAAACAAGCTTAGGAAACCTGTAGAGAAGATCAAAAGGGGATCACAAGATGCTGAGACATGTCTCAGACACTTGCCAGCTGGATCCTTCAGGACACACGGCTTAGGCTGAGAGGATTCCGGCTCACTGGGTGGGTCAGTTGGTGACTGACTCACGGCTGACTCACGCTCGAGCTTGCCTTAGAAGGCCAGCCCAGAGCAAAGTTTGCCTCAGCCTTGAGAAGAGGGGTGTCCTCGGATTGGGAAAGGATGGAGAGCTCAAGCCCAGAAATCCCTGACGATTTCTCCCAACCTAAGGCGGGTGGTTGCTTGTCAAAGATATTCACCTACAAAATGGAGGAAAGCTGGTCCTTTCTGGTTCTAAATGGACCAGGGATCCCATGCTCCTTGTTGTGTTCTCCCAGCAGAGCCACATGGATTTCACCACGGAGGCCAGAGGAGGGAAACTTCCATGATGAGGGTCAGCCTAGTGTGGCTGTTCCTCTCGGGCCCTACCAAGAGAGAAGTGACCTCATGGGTTTGTCCATGAAATTGCTTTCTCTCCCAGACCAAGCAGTATGTTTTTGAACTGTGAGCTTAGTTAGGGGCCAGAACACACCAGCCTTTGGGATTAGCCTTAAAAATCTGTGTGACACCAAAGAAGTCAACCCAATCCTCTCTCTCTCTCTCTCTCTCTCTCTGTCTCTGTCTCTCTCTCTCTCTCTCCACTTTCTACCCAGGGTCCAGGCTTCTCAAGCCACCTGCTTCTCTTTCTCCTTTTTTCCTTTCTTTTCTTCCTCTTGAACCCCAATTCTTATGCTTTCTATTCTAACCCACCCACCATGAGCAATTCTATACTTGCTGAATTAACAATTAACACCCTCCCCCCCAATGCCAATATTTTTTTTTAATACTAAGAGCCAGGAACCTCAGGGGTCAAATTCCTCAAGTCCCAAAGCTGAACTATAACATAACATGATGGCAGGAATTAGGAGGGAGGCCCTCATTTAATTATCAGGCCTTAGGGGGGTGGGGGCAGAATATCTAGGTATCAGGGCAGCCCTAAAGTTCTCAAATACATCATTCGCAAGGAAGGCTGGGGAATAACTTCAGCTTTTGGGAGGAAATGTAAGTAACCAAAGGGAAAAACAACTGGGACTGAGGGAGAGCTCTTTAGATCTGGGGAAATATTCTGGCCCAGAGTCAACTGGCTCCCATCCAAAATCATATTTCTGGTGTTCAGTGGTTTTAAAAAATAGCTTATGAACTTAACTCTGGTTTGAAATAAACAGAAAATATTTGAAATATTGATCCTGGGTAATCCCAGCAAGACCCTAGCAGGGAGACCACCCAGCATGACCCAAGAGGCTGGGTGTGAGTGAGCCTAACAGTTAGAGCCTTCCAGGGGGTGGTGGGAATGGGGTAGATGCATTTGAATCTGAAGAGTAACTTCCCCTCTGGGAGCTGGTGCCTAGATGAGAAGGGAAAAGTTTGGTGGAGGCAGGAACCCTTGCTTGCTCCTGAGTCACTGTTGGCCAGAGCAAACCCCTGGGGGCATGGACTTTTAGCTCACCTCCAGGTGGGTTCAGGATTCCAGTTTAGTCCTATAAGTATCCTGCCAGGAAAGAAATCAAACTGAGTGAAAAACTTAGGTCGAGGGCGATGGTGACTTCATTCCACTGTAGCAAAAAGAAACCTCAGTCATAAGTTTTTCTCCCAGTAGAATGTTAGCTCCCTGAGGGCAGGAATTATCTGGTTACTGTACTGGTATCGCTCAACATGTTTAAAACAGAACTCATTATTTCCCCCCTAAACCTGCCCTGATTCCTACCTTCCCTATGCCTGCAGAAAGTGCCCTCACTCCCCTGTTCTCTCTGGCTCATAACCTTGGCATCATCCTCAACTTCTCATTCTCTCTCATCCCCATGTCCAAGTTGCTGCCAAAGTTTGTGGACTTCATCTCTGAGGCATCTCTCAAATCTGCAGGACCTCATCATCACATGCTTGGACCATTGCCTAGCTGCCCACCTCCAGTCTCTCCCCCTTCCAGTCCATGCTTCATTCAGCCACCAAAGGGATTTTCTTATGTGCAGGACTGACCTGGTCATCCCCCTACTCAATAAACTTCAATGGCTCCCTTTTGACTCTGGCATCAAATCCACAATGCTGTTTGTCATTCAAAATCCTTTATCACCTGGCCCCCTTATCTGTCTAGTCTTCTTACCTCACTCCCAGTCATATACTCTTAGATCCAGGGGCATTCAGCTCTTGGCTGCTCTATCCCGCAGCTTCTGCCATTCTTTCTGGCTCTTCCCTATGCCTAAAATGCCCTCCCTCCTCTTCTGGACCAACTATTGACCTCCCTGGCTTCCTTTAAATCCCACCTAAAATCTCATCTTCTATAGGAAACCTTCGCCATCCCCTCTTAACATCATTATTAATTATTTTCTATTAATCCCATCTATATGTTGATAGATAGATAGATAGATGGATAGATGATAGATGGATGAATGGATGGATAGACAGATAGATAGATAGATAGATAGATAGATAGATAGATAGATAGATAGATAGATAGATGGGTGAATGGATGGATGGATGGATGGATGGATGGATAGGTAGGTAGGTAGGTAGGTAGACAGATAGACAGACAGACAGATAGATAGATAGATAGATAGATAGATAGATAGATAGATAGATGGGTGAATGGATGGATGGATGGATGGATGGATGGATAGGTAGGTAGGTAGGTAGGTAGACAGATAGACAGACAGACAGATAGATAGATAGATAGATAGATAGATAGATAGATAGATAGATAGATAGATGGATAGATAGATAGATGGATGGATGAATGGATAGGTAGACAGATAGATAGATAGATGATAGATGGATGGGTAAATGGATGGATGGATGGATGGATGGATAGATAGATAGATAAAAGTATATGTGTGTATTTGAATTAACTTCAAGCCACTTGAGAGCAAGGAGGTCTTTTGCATCTTTTTATATCCCCAGCACTTAGCTCTGTGCCTGACACATAGTAGGTGCTTAATAAAATGTTGATTGATTTGTATCACAAGGATCGGACAAAATGGGCATTTAATAATTGCTGTTCAATTGCATTGAATTGAACTATAGACTATGGGGTCAAAATGATTTTCTGAAGTCAAGTCTTACAGTCAGCTACTTGGAAAGTCATTTAAGTTAAGTCCAACTCTTTGTGACCCATTTGGGGTTTTCTTGGCAAAGATACCAGAGCAGTTTGCTATTTCCTTCTCCAGCTCATTTTATAGATTTGGAAATGGAGGCAAATGAGTTAAATGACTTTCCCAGGGTTCCACAGCAAGGAAGTGTCCAAGGCTGGATTTGAACTCAGATCTTCCTGACTCTAGGTCTAATGCTTTTATTTCCTGAAGCTACCCAGCTGCTAGAGTCAGGAATAGTTGAGTTTAAAAACCACTCCATAGATCTACCTACTAATGTGACCTTGGACAAGACCCTTTACTTGTTTCAGTTTCTTCTTCTGTAAAATGGGGCTGATATTAGTACCTATCTCATGGGTCTTCTATAAGTATCAAATGAGATAATGCCCATATGTAACTTTCCTAGCTATGATTATTATCCATTCAAAAGTCAGACCAGTGAAAGGACCTTTGTTGGTCTATCATCATGCAGGGTCAATAATCCTCTTCTGATATGGGAGGGAAACAAGCCTTTTTTAAATACCTGCTAAGTGCCAGTCACTGTACTCCCCACATAATAAATATGATTCCATTTGATCTTCACAGTAATCTATCTTGTTGGGTAGGTACTATTATTAGCCCCATTTTACAGCTGAGAAAACTAAGACAGACATTAGTTAAGTGACTTGCCCAGGGTCAACAATTAGTAAGTGTCTGAAACTAGATTTGAACTCAGGTCTTCCTGGTTCCAGATCTAATTAATGCTTTATGCGCAGTGCCACTTACCTACCCCTTGGAGGTGAACTATAGAGAGACAGAAAAAAAAAGGTAACAAAGGGCTTGGTTGTAGAGAAGAGAGTACCAAGTTTGGAATCCTCTCTGAGTTCTGAGTTCAAATCCTCTCTTTTGATACTTACTGAGAGACCACAGGTATATTACCTAACTCTCAAAGCCAGTTATCTCATCTGTAAAATAGAAAGTTCACAGAGTTAATGTATAAAAGTGCTGATCCTGGAATCAAGAAGACCTGAATTCAAATCCAACCTCTGACACTTAATAGCTGTGTGATCTTAGGCAAGTCACTTAACCTCTGCCTGCCTCAGTTTCCTCAACTATAAAATGGTGATAATACAGCATCTACTTTCCAGGGTTGTTGTGAGAATCAAATGAGATCATATTTATAAAGCATGTCATAAACCTTAAGGCATTCTCCAAATCCTTGCAATTAGTTTGCAAAGAGTTTTATATAAAGGATGTCCATTTCAGCCTTACAACAATCCTGGAATATTTGGAGGATGTGATCAGCCCTATTTTATAGGTGAGAAAGCTGAGGCTTGGGGAACTGAAGTGATTTGCCCTAAGGCACAAAAATTAGGAAATTCCTGAGATTCAAAGATTCATACTTTCTGACCCCCAAGTCCAGACGTCCACTCACTACTCTATATTGCCTCCTCTCTTCTGCACAGATCTTCATTCTTCATATGCACCGCTTACTTGTGCTCACTATATGTCTTCCTATTGCTTTTTGGACCGGGAGGACCTCAGGGAGGATCAACAGCCCTCTGCTAGAAGTCCTAAATAAAAAATACCATTTCTCCCTCCCCCTTGAGATTCTACACAACTCAGATGGGTAAAGGAGGGGAGGAATCAACTTCCAACTACAAAGAGGAAAAAGACCACCATGATGAATAGAGGGATGGGAACAGAGGTATGATATCAGTGGAAGAGGAAACTCCCAGGTGCTAGCTGTTATCTCCCCTGTAATTTAAGAGTTAAAGGAATCTCAGGGGGAAAAAAAAGGATAAATCACCAAGTCCGACAACCAGTATATATCAGAGGCAGAACTGAAATCCAGATATCCCTGACTCTGAGGCTACTCTCTACCCACCATACTATATTGCCTTTCACCTATATAAATATATTCATGTGTATGCCCATAGAGCTGAGCCTCTTCCAAATTTCACATCGCATCTGGCTGAGTACATTTCTCATTCAGACTCCCAAGATGGGAGCGTGTCTCTGCTGCTGCTTCTTCCCTCCTCTCTACCCTTTACAACATGGCCAAAGAATTATTCACAAAGGGTGGCTTCGATGATGTGGGTCCCTTCCTCAAAACCCTCCAAGCACTCTCCACTCCCTACCAACTCCTCAGTTGACTTTCAACCCTCTGGCTCCAGCCTCGCTTTCCATTCTTGCTTCATGGTCCTTCCCTTCATGTACTGTCCATACCAGCCCATCTGGATTGACTTCCAACTCCTTTGCTCTCTCCTCCCTCTTTTTGATTACTCTATAGATAAGACGTGAATTAATGATCTGATGGAAAGAATCATAGGCTTTAAGCTGGGAAGGACCATCGTGACCTTTCCCTGTGCCTGGAATGAATGAATTGATGAATGAATTAATGAATCAATGAATGAACCAATCAAATGAACGACAACCTGTTAAGCACCATCGCAGGCAAAATATTATCTAAACACCAGAGATACAAATAAGAAAGCAAGCCAGACTGATCTCAACAAGCTCATATTTTAATATGAAATAAAATATATCTTCTTAGGAAATCTTAAAGTGTTCCATCGATATCCCCACATAAGAGATTTCATAGTGTCTACCACCTATCCATGTCCATCCTTTCCTTCAAGGCAATCTTCTCCATGAGGCTTAACCTGACCTCCACATTCTCCCTAAGGATTTCCTTTCCCTTCCCAAATTTGTCACACCTTTGGCAGACCTCTCCTTACTCTTTCTTGTGTCATTGTAATCAATCTGTCTACACTGTCCTCTATTGGGTCCTTGTTGTTGCCGAGTCATTTCAGAATTGTCTGATTCTTGGTGACCCCATTTGGGATTTTTTTGGCAAAGATATTGGAGTGGTTTGCTGTTCCCTTCTCTACCTCATTTTACAGATGAGGAAACTGAGGCAAACAGAACTAAGAGACTTGTCCAGGGTTGCCCAGCTAGTAAATGTCTGAGACCAGAATTGAACTCAGAAAGATGAGGCTTTCTGACTCCAGACCCAACGTTCTATCCACTCTACCACCCAGCTGCCCCAGTTTGTACTTAGTAGGTCCTTACTAAAAGCTTCTTTGATAAATACATCGAGGTGTTGGCATTCCCTCATTCTGAACATCAGGCAGTTATGCTGTTGAAGAAACTGGAAAAGTCCCGGGTCCAGAAGGGCCAGAGTTCTGGGCTCCAGCTTCTAATCAAGAGCATCTCTCAACTGATCTGGCAAGTTCTCCTTGTACTCTGGAAAACCAATGGAAAGCAGCCAACTCTAAACCCTCTCCAGGTCCTGAAGCAGCCAGGCGTGTGTCCTCCGGGCAGGGCAGGTCACAACCCTCTACACCTTCTCATCCTGGGAGACCCCCTAGTTCATGTTATCTCATTAATCCTCCCTAAGTCCAACACAATGATAGTAACTCAGCATCCCTATGGCCCTTTAAAGTATACAAAATGCATTATTATCCTCCAACCGCCCTGGGAGGGAATTCTTAGCCTTTGGAGGATCAAAGCTCTGAGTCTCTCAAACTGGGCTTCAATGGACCCTCTATTACCCCCAAAGGTGTTAATGAACCTTGTGCTCTTTGTTAATAGGCATGAAAAAGAATCATTTTTTAATACATGGATAACCCAGATCAAATGGCTTGCCAGCTTCAGGAAGAGGGGAGGGAAGAAGGGAGAGATGATTTGGATCCTATAACTTGGGGAAAATTATGGGGAAATGTGTTATTACATGTTATTGGTATAATAAATTAAAAATCATCATCATCATCCCTTTAGAGGATTCTATTACAGTCCTTGGTATGGGATATAACTACAAACTTCTGGGAGGATTCTGCCCATGTTTTTAATTAAATGGGAAGATTCTACCCCTGTGCAAAAGTTTGAGAACCACCCATCTAGCAGGAGCCTCTCACTTTTACAGATGAGGACACCGAGGAACCGAGATTTAAAGATGGGAAAATTCCTGAGAGGCGATCTAGTCCAATTTCCCTATTTTTCAGATAAGAAAATCGAAGCCCAAAGAGATGAAATGTCTTGTCCCAAAGTCACACAGGTAGTAAAAGACAGAGGCGGGATTTGAACCCAAGTTCTCCATCTCCCAGACCAATGCTCTTTCCATTTACCTCAGGGCTGTGGGAGATCTCAGTGAGTGACTCAAAGTCCCCCCCAACTTCCCCCACCCCCTTCCCCTGTGAATTCCTTTTCCCTGCTTCTGTGACCTCCCTTTATGGCTTCCTCATGGTGACAGAAACCATTTCTGTCACCCCTCTTCACACTTGCTGAAAAGTCAAAAGGGAAAAATACAGCCAGTCGAAATGCCGGAGACTGGCCGTGTTGAAAGGCAGGTTTCTTTTTCTCCTCTGCTGGCGACACTCATTAAGTTACCTTCTCTCAAGATCCCCATCTGCCTTGGAAACAACATCAAATGGCAAAAATCCCGAGATCCCGCCTCTGGGAAACGTTACTTTCTTGGGCTAATGGGACAGAGGAGCCCTTCTCAGCAAGACCAAAAAAAGCAAGACCCTTTTTGGTTTTAATTCCCCTTTTCACTTAGGAAAAAGATCTCGTTCTCATCCCACCGGTCAGTCAGAAACATGTTTCTCTGCAGAGCTTCAAAAGACCAGGGCTGCCGACCCTTGTGTTTCTGACAAAACAGACGGGGAAGCTCCGGTTCCCCCCGCAGCAAATGGTTTTTATTATCCATTGGGGGGGGGGGGTTGTTGTTTTAAACAGTTACCATCCAGGTGCCTCGCTCCCTCAGCTCTCCCACACCACCCAAAGAGAATTTATGCGGGACTTTTTTTTCTCTCCCTTTAAAACTCAGCATCATTTCAACACTCCTCGAGAGTACAGCCTGTTCCTTAAAGGAACTGTGTCACAGACAGTTTATAAACTAGAAGAAGGAACAGACCAGAAAAAGCAGCTCCACCCAGATTTCTAATTGAGACGTTTATTGAAGCGAAGCTGGGTTTTGGGAAGAGCAGAACAAATACCACCTTCCTGTTTCTTTCGGTGGGGCCAAATGGAGGTGCCATCTTTAGGGATGCCCTGGAGGGAAGAGGGCTCTGGGGAGGGGGGTTGGCTGAAGCTGGTGGCAAAGCTATTTTGGAAACCCAGAGGGAAAAATGGGAAAACACGCTGAGTTACAAGCATGGGCAGAAGGAATAGCCTACACACATGCATATACTCCCCCAGGAATGAATAGAGCAGGGGTGAGAGTGCTTTATAGAACTGGACCCAAATATCTCCCTTGTACAATTGTTTGCCCTCTTGTCTCCCAGGTTAGAATGTAAGCTCCCTGAGGGCAAGGACTGCATTTTTGTCTGGCGCATAGAAGGCACTTAATAAAAGCTTGTTCACTGATTTCCTCTAATATTGACTTACTATGTGACCCTGAACAACTCACCTAACATCCCTGGAACTCAATTTCCTCATCTGTAAAATGAGAGTTGGATTAGATGGTTTAAAAAAAATCCTTACTTTCCATCTTAGAATCAATACTGTATATCGGTTCCAAGGCAGAAGGGCTAGGCAATGGGGTTAAGTGACTTCCCCAGGGAGTGTCTGAAGCCAAACTTGAACCCAGGACCTCCTGTCTCCAAGGCTAACTCTTTATTCACTGATGGCTTCTGAGAGTCAAATCTATGATCTTAGGAGATGGGAGATTGGACAGGTTGAGTTAAAAATATATATGAGGGGACAGCTGGGTAGCTCAGTGGATTGAGAGCCAGGTCTAGAGACTGGAGGTCCTAGGTTCAAATCTGGCCTCAGACACTTCCCAGTTGTGTGACCCTGGGCAAGTCACTTGACCCCCATTGCCTACCCTTACCACTCTTCTACCTTGGAGCCAATATACAGTATTGACTCCAGGATGGAAGGTAAGGGTTTAAA
>NW_025348978.1:0-5589 GCF_016433145.1 Gracilinanus agilis
GAGAGAGAGAGAGAGAGAGAGAGAGAGAGAGAGAGAGAATGAATCAACCCTAGCACAAACAACCAAATTAGACACAAGGTCGCTTGATTGGGCACTTGAAAGGCCACTTTGGCTTTGGAAATAGCAGCTGCTGCTCTCCTGGAGAAAGGGGAGCAGTAAGGGGCGCGAGGGGAACACTGCTGTGGTCTCTTTTCTTTTTTACCACTTCCTCCCAGAATGAACCCCAATAAATATTTCTAGCAATGCCACGTGACTTTCACTAAATTGAGTCAAATGAAGGGTCTATGGCTTTTTTTAACATAATAATTTTTTTCCAGATTACATGTTAATACAATTTTAAAATATTCATTTTCTGATATTTTGCAATCCGTGTTCTCTCTCTCCCTCCCACTCTTCTCCCCTCTCCAAAAAAAAAAGCAGATAATATGAAATAGATTATACATATATATTATTACATAGTACATATTTCCATATTGGTCATATTGTGAAACAAGACACATATAATTGCTCCCACTAGAGAAAAATTCATGGGGGAAATAAAATAAAGAATGAGACGTTTCCATTTGCAATGAGACTCCATCTGTTTCTTCTATGGCAACGAATATATCTTTATCCTTGGAGTTGTCCTGGATCTTTCCCTTTATGATAGTTGTCATTCACAATTTATCATCATAATTATTATTGTTACTGTGTACAATGTTCTCCTGGTTCTGCACACTTCACTTTACTTTGTATCACTTCATATAAGTCATTCCAGGTCTTCTGGGGGATCGTCTTGTTTGTCATTTCTTTTGGCACAATAGTATTCCATTGTAACAAAATTCCACAACTTGTCCAGTCATTCTCCAATTGATGGACATCCCCATAATTCCTAATTCTTTGCTACCACAAAGATAACTGCTATAAATATTTTTATACAGGGGAGCTCTTTGCTACCATTTTTAATCTCTTTGGGGTATAGCTCTAGTAGTGATATTGTTGGGTTAACGGTTATGCACAGTTTTATGGCTCTTGGAGCATGGTTCCAGATGGCTCTCCAGAATGGTTATCAGTTTGCAGTTTCACCAGTAATGTATTAGTGTCCTGATTTTTCCACATCTCTTCCCTACAACATTTATTTTTTTCCATTTTTGTCATGTTGGCCAGGTTGGTGTATGTGCAGTGGTACTTCCAAGTTGTTCTAATTTGCATTTCTCTGATTAATAGTGTTTTGAAGCATTTTTTTCATAAGACTAAAGATAGTTTTAATTTCCTCATCTGAGAATTGCCTGTTCATATCCTTTGACTATATGTCAACTGGGAAATGCTTTGTATTCTTATAAAATTTGACTCAGTTCTCTATGTAATTGAGAAATTAGACTTTTGTCACAGACACTTGCTATAAAGATTTTTTTCCCAGTTTGTTGTTTGTCCTTTAGTCTTGGTTGTATTGCTTTTGTTTTACAGAAACTTTTTAAATGTAATGTATTCAAAGTTAACTATCTTACAGTTTATAATGTTCTTTATGTCTTATTTTGACCTAAATTCTTCTCTCATCTATAGATCTAACAGATAAATTATTTTGTGTTCTTCTAATTTGTTTATGTTATCACCCTTTATTTCTAAATCATGTGGACTTTACATTATTATATGGCATGAGGTGTTGGTCTATGCCTAATTTCTACCATACTCTTCAAAGTTTTTCAGTTTTTTCAAATAGGAAATTCTTTCAAAAGCTTGGATCTTTGGGTTTTCCAAACTCTAGGTTGCTATAGTCATTTGCCATTGCATGCTGAGTGCCTAATCTATTCCATTGGTCCTCCACTCTGTTTCTTAGCCAGTACCAGATTGTTTTGATGATATAGTTTGAGATACCAGCACAACTAAGTCACCTTCTTTCATATTTGTTCATTAATTCCTTTGATATTCTAAGTCTTTTGTTCTCCCAGGTGAATTTTGTTATTATTTTTTCTAGCTCTATGAGATAATTTTTGGGTAGTTTGATTGGCATGGCACTTAATTAATTAATTAGGAAAAACTGTTATTTTATTATATGGTCTCAGCCTACGTATGAGCAAATAATGTTTTTCCAGTTGTTTAGATCTGACTTTGTGTAAAAAAATGTTTCATAGTTGTGATCATACAGTTCTGGGTTTGTCTTGGCAAGTACATTCTCATGTATTTTATATTGTCTACAGCTATTTTAAATGAGATTCCAATTTCTCTATTTTGCTGTTGGACTTTATTAATAGTATAGCAAAGTGCTAATGATTTTGTGGGTTTATTTTATAATGTTGCAGCTCTGCTAATGTTCCTCATTTTGATTAGTTTTTTGGTTGATTCTCTAGGATTTTCTAGGTATACCATCATATCATCAGCAAAGAGAAATAGCTTCATTTTCTCACTGCTTATTCTAATTTCTTCTTATTATTGCTATAGCTAGCATTTCTAGTATATTAATAATAGTGGTGATGATGAGCATCCTTGTTTCATTCCTGACCTTATTGAGGTTTCTAGCTTATCCCCATTATAGATAATGCTTGCTGATGGTTTTAGATAGATGCCATTTATCATTTTGAGAAATGTTCCATTTATTCCAGTGGTCTCTGGTGTTTTTAATAGGAATGGGTGTTATGTTTTGTCAAAAGCTTTCTCTGCATCTATTGAAATAATAATTTGGTTTCTGTTCATTTTGTTATTGATATGGTCAATTATGTTGATAGTTTTCCTAATATTGAACCACCTCTACATTCCTGGTATAAAACCTACCTGGTCATAGTATATAATCCTTGTGATATATTGCTGTAATCTTCTTGCTAGGATCTATGACTTTCTATATTGAACAGCAGCCTGTCTCATTTTTCTTCAGAGCCCATTTAGCTCCAGTAATGGACTCAACATTCTCAGATAGGTTAAAGGATTTGTCAATGGCCATATTATACTGGATATCAGAGCCAAGACTAGAAAACAAGTCTTCCTAACTCTTAAGTCCAACCCCATATCCTATATGCTATGAGGACCTCTCTGGACCATTTAAGTCTCTCATTTCATGGGACTGAAGTCTCATTTCTGTGATAAGAATTTGGATTTGAGAATATTATTTGTCCTACCTCTCTACCACTTAGATTTATTTCCTTAGCTTTATATATGCTCTCATAACACATTTCTATGGTATTTCCAGGTTTTCCTCTTACCAACTCTGTGAGTATTGGATAAATAGGTAGGTAGATAGATGGACAGAGAGAAAGAAAAAGAAAGAGAGAGAAAGCAATAGATAGATATAGACAGATACAGACAGACAGACATAGAGTGGAAAGATAGAGTGGATAGATAGAGATTTAGATGAATAGATATGAAGGTAGGTAGAGAGAAATACATATAGACAGATAGAAATATAGAAATATAGATAGATAGATAGATAGATAGATAGATAGATAGATAGATAGATAGATAGATAGATAGNNNAGATAGATAGATAGATAGATAGATAGATAGATAGATAGATAGATAGATAGATAGGAAATATAGAGTGAATGGATAGAGACTTAGATAAATAGATTTATAGGTAGGTAGATAGAAAGACATACAGATAGATAGATAGATAGATAGATAGATAGATAGATAGATAGATAGATAGATAAGAANAGATAGATAGATAGATAGATAGATAGATAGATAGATAGATAGATAGATAGATAGATAGATAAGAAATATAGAGTGGGTGAATAATTAGATGTTAGACAAATAGATATATGTAGTTAGATGAATAGAGATGCTAGATAGATCATGTGTGATATTATAGATATTATAATAGTAATATATTTAATTTAGCTATCATTTATATAATGCTTCATATTTACAAAGTACTTATACTTTACACAAGCAGCAGTGAAGTATTGGCACACATGTGGCCCCTGGTACAGGAGAAGGGAGGAACTGCTCCATTCCTGCTCTTCCCAGTGCCTGAGGACATATTTTGCCTGTCCAGTGGCCCAAAGCAAGCATTTCCACCCTCAGCTCTCTTGGGTAATGCAGAGGGCTCATAGACATCTTGAATTTGTATTCTGGGCACTCGAATTCTAACACCTTTGCCAATACTGCTACCCCATCTTGCTGGTGGGACTGCCTGCCTCAAGTTTTTCCATATTTCAATATATCATTCATTCAACCTCCAAAGTAATTTTTCTGGATTAGCTACATGGTTCAGTAAATAGAGCCAGGTTTGGAGACAGGAGATCCTGGGTTCACATCTGGCCTAAGTCACTTCCTAGCTGTGTGACCCTTGGCAAGTCACCCCCAACTGCCTAATCTACTCTTCTGCCTTGGCACCCATACTTACTCTAAGACATAAGGCAAGGGTTTTTTTTTAATAATTTTTTTCTAAAGCAGAAGTTCTATAGTATGCCATCCCCTAGTCAATAAACTCTGGTACCTCCCTGTCACCTTCAAAATCAAAGACAAAGCCCATTTGACACTTGCTGCTCCTTGCATAAGCATTCCAAGGCCATTCTCCCAGTCTTTTCAATGACTATTCCTCACACCCGGAAAGCTATCCTTCCTCATTTCCATCTCTAGGTTTCCCTGGCATCTTTCAGTTCCCAATTTAAATCCCACTTTCTCCAAGAAGCCTTTCCCAATCTCTCTTAAGTCTAGTGCCTTCCCTTTGCTGATTATTTTCTACTTCTCCTGTCCAGAGCTTGTCAATATGTAGCTGTTTGCATTTGGTCTCCCCCATGATGTTGTGGGCTCCTTCAGGGCAGAGACTATGTACTGCCTTTCTTGGTATTCCCAGCACTTAAACCAGTTCCAGACACAGAGATGCTTAATAAATGTATGACTAACTGACTGACTGACTGGTTATCTTGTTTAGGTGAATGTTCATCTTCTCCATTAGTATACAAGCTCTTTTAGAAATGAAGAATATTTCTTACACTATATATGCATCCAAGCCCTGTCCTTGACAAATAATTAATTGTTTGGTAAAATTTGGCCTTGGTATTTCAAGTGGTGAACCCAAGGTTCTGAAAGAGTAAATAATCATAGTAGCATAGATTTAGACCCATAGAATATTGTTGTTGTTCAATCATGTCTAACTCTTTAGGACCCCATTTGGAGTTCTTTTGGCAAAGATACTGGAGTAGTTTGCCATTACCTTGTCCAGTTCATTTTACAGATGAGGAAACTAAGACAAACAGAGTTAAATGACTTATCCAGGGTCACATTCGACCTTATGAAAATGAGTCCTCCTGATGCCAGGCCTGGCACTCTATTCACTATGCCAACCAGTTGCCCATAGGCTATTAGCATCATAAATTCAGAGCTATAATACAATTCAGAGACTATTTAGTCCAACATCTTCCATTTATAACTGAGGAAAATGGGCAAGTATCTTTTCCAGGGTCACACAGGCAACATAGGTGCAATTAAAAAAAATAATAAACCCCTAGTTTCTGTCTTGGAAATATGTAATTAGAATCTGTTACCCTAAAAACTACAATTCCCAGCACCCCACTCTCCTCACCTTACTCGCTGACTAGGGAGGATATAAATTTGGTGTAACCCTGCCCTCTCTCTCTCTCTCTCTCTCTCTCTCTCTCTCTCTCTCTCTCT
>NW_025348979.1:0-528 GCF_016433145.1 Gracilinanus agilis
GTTGAGGCTGCCAGATCCTGTGTGATCCTGATTGTTGCTCCTTGATATTTGAATTGTTTCTTTCTGGCTTCTTGTAAGATTTTTTCTTTTGCTTGGAAACTCTTGAATTTTGCAATGATATTTCTTGGTGTTTTCCTTTCTTGATCGAATGCCGCAGGTGTTCTATGAATCCTTTCAATGTCTATATTGCCCTCTTGTTGTAGGACTTCAGGGCAATTTTGCTGAATTATTTCTGTTAGTATAGAGTCCAGGTTTTTATTAATTTCTGGTTTTTCTGGAAGACCAATTATTCTCAAATTGTCTCTTCTAGACCGGTTTTCTTGGTCTGTCACTCTCTCATTGAGATATTTCATGTTTCCTTCTATTTTTTCAGTCTTTTGGCTTTGTTTTATTTGTTCTTGTTGTCTTGAGAGATCATTAGTTTCTACATGCTCAATTCTAGCCTTTAGGGATTGATTTTCGGCTATAATTTTTTGGTTTTCGGCCATAATCTTCTGGTAAACGGCCATAATCTTTTGGTTTTCGGCC
>NW_025348979.1:626-1005 GCF_016433145.1 Gracilinanus agilis
GGCTATAATCTTTTGGTATTCCTTTTCAATCTTGTCATTTCTGGTGTTCAATTTGCTTATCAGTTCATTTGATTTCTGAGCCTCACTTTCCAATTGCAAGATTCTACCTTTTAAACTGTTATTTTCTTGCCAGATCTCTTCCATTTTCCTCAAAATCTCAGATTTGAACTCTTCCATAGCTTGTGAGGAGTTTTCCTTATTTGGGGAGGGTCTGGATGGTTGTTTGTTCTCCTCCTCTGTTTGCTCGGTTGTCTGGATTTTCTCTGTGTAAAAGCTGTCGAGTGTTAAAGACTTCTTCTTTTTGTTATTATTCTTTCTCTTCTGAACCTCCTGATGCTGAGTAGCCATCATTAGCCCAGCAGCTTCTCAGCTTTATCCT
>NW_025348979.1:1101-9220 GCF_016433145.1 Gracilinanus agilis
AAGCTGTCGAGTGTTAGAGACTTCTTTTTTTTGTTATTATTCTTTCTCTTCTGAATTTCCTGTAACTGATTAGCCATCATTAGCCCAGCAGCTTCTCAGGTTTATCCTCGCGCTCAGTCCTGAGGTCTGAGTTCTAGTTTTTTCCAAGGTCAAGCCCCCTGGTGGATTCCCTTGCTTGATCCTCTGCTGGAGGTTTCTTTACAAGTCTCAGGGAGCTACTTCCACAGTCATATACCCGTCTGCACTGGTTCCCCACTTAGGCTTTAGTTCCTGGCTGTGTCCGCCTCCACCCACGCCCACGCCTCTGCTCAGCCAGCACCCACGCCTCTGCTCAGCCGGCTCTCTGCTCCCAGTGTCCAGTCTCTGCTCCCGCGCGCTCAGATTTCGCGTGCGTTCTTGACTTAATGGGGTCCTAAGTCTTGCTGCTCTCAGGAACAGGTCCCGGAGCTGCCGATGACTCGATGGGTGCCCCAAACTTGCTCTATTTCTTTTTAGCTGGGTTCGGAGCTATAGGTGAGTGTGGAGGGGGTAGGGGTGGGGCGGTTGCTCAGCCTGCGATTGAGTGAGTGAGAGCCCTTTTTAGCCTGGAAATGTCTCGATTCCACGTACCTTCCACGCTGTGCCCTGTTGTGGGGTTCCTCCGTTCGTCTGGACTTGTTTTTATGTCCCCTTGAGGAGTTTTGTGTGTATCGGTCAGGAGAGGTTAAGAGCTGCTTCTTACTCTGCCGCCATCTTAACCCGGAAACTATCTATCCTTCCTTTTAATGTGCTCTACCTCTTCATTTATTCTAATTTGTTCTAGCTATTCATCTCTTTTGTATCTGGATGTTCTATCTGATATCTTCTATTTATTCTAACTTCTCTTCATCTATCTTTTTATCTATGTATTCTGATCTGTGTTTTACTCTATATATTCAAATCTATACATCTAAGTGTTCTATCAGTCCTCTGAGCTCTCTCTCTTCCATCTATTCAATGTGTTCTATGGGTAGTGTTTATCCATCTTCATATTCTGTCTGTTCCATCTAGTCTATCACTCTCTTCCATCTCTGTGTTCTATCTCTTCTATAGCTTCTTCCTATTCTTTACATCTATCTATAGTATCTTTGTGTCTTACCACTCTACAGGTTCTATTCTATTCTATTTGCTCTTTCTTTTCCTTGTGCTCTACATCATCCATCTCTTCTCTATAACTGGTCATTTACTGTTTCTATCTGTGTTCTATTTGATTCATGGGTTCTTTCGACTCTTTGTGTTATCTATTCCATCTGTTCTGTGACCTTTCTTCCATCTGTGTTCTATCATCTATCTTTACTATGTATAAGTTCTATGAGCTCTGTCTTTTCGATCTATTCTATGAGTTTTTCCTGCTCCATTTATTCTACCTATTCTCTGTTCCACCTCTTCCATCTATTCTAAGTGTTCTAATTTTTGTTTCTGTGTTCTATCTGTTCTTTCTGTGGTATCTCTTCTATCTATTCCATATATTCCGTCTATTGTTATCTAATTTTGTGAGTTCACTCTCTTCTATTGCTATGTTCTATCTCTTCTATGGGTTCTTCCTAATATATCAATCTGTCTTTACAATCTATATTTCTATCTGATTTCACTGTTCTAACTATTCTCCATGTTCTATCTACTCTATGTGCCCTACTTCTTCCACCATTCTCTATAATTGTTCATCTACCTTTCGTATCTGTGTTCTATCTCATTTATGGGTTCTTTCTACTCTGTGTGTTATCTATTCTGTCTTTTCTGTGAGCTCTCTTCCATCTGTGTTTTAGCATCTATCTTTAGTATCTATATGTTCTATGAGCTCTATCTTTTCCATCTGTTCTATTGCTTCTATTTCTTCTATCTGTTCTCTGTTCTATCTATCCTTCCTTTCTAATGTGCTCTATCTCTTCATTCTCTTCTAACTTGTTCCAGGTATTCATCTCTTTTGTATCTACATGTTCTATCTGATCTCTTCTATGTATTCTAACTTCTATTCATCTATTGTTTTATCTATGTATTTTGATCAAGGTTCTAGTGTATGTATTATAATCTATACATCTATACATTCTATCTGTTCTCTGAGCTCTGTCTTCCATCTATTCAATGTGTTCTGTGTGTAGTATCTATCCATCTTTATAGTCTGTTGTTCCATCTAGCTATACATTCTGTGAGCTCACTCTTAGCCATCTCTGGGTTCTTTCTCTTCTATGGGTTCTTCCTATTCTTTCCATCTATTTTAGTATCTATATGTTCTATGTGATATCTCTGTCCTAACCAGTCTATAATTTCTGTGTTGTGTCGAATTTATCTATTCTATGACCTCTGTCTTTCCATCTATTCTATCTGTTCTGTGTTCTCTCTATTCAATGTGCTTTTCCTCTTCCAACTCTTCTGTTATATCTTTCGTAGGTATTGAATTATCTGTGTTTTATCTATCCATTCTACATGTTCTATCTCTTCTATGTGTTTTACCTCTTCCATTTATTCTAATGCTTCTGTGTTGTACCTCTTCCGTCTATTCCAACTCTTCTATCTTTTGTTTCTCTATTCTATCTCTTCTTTTGAGTTCTCTCTCTTCTAACTCTATTGTTATATGTTCTGTGAGCCCACTCTATTCCATCTCTCGGTTCTATCTCTTCTAAGGGTTCTTCCTATTCTATCCATCTCTCTTTAGTATCTATATTTCTATCGGATCTCTCTGTTCTAACCATTCTAATTATTCTATCTATTATATGTGCTCTCTTTGTTCAATGTACTGTTCATCTTCCATTTATTTTCTATCACTGTTCATCTTACTTTTGCATCTTTATTCTATCTAACTTATGGTTTTTTCTACTCTGTATGTTTTCTATTCCATCTGTTCTATGAGATTTCTTCCATCTGTGTTCTATCATCTACTTTACCAGCTATATGTTCTATGAGCTCTATCTTTTCCATCTATTCTATGTGTTCTCTTCCTTCTATCTGTTCCGTATTCTATTCATCCTTCCATTTTAGTGTGATCTATCTCTTTTGTTCTATTCTAACTTGTTCTATTTATCTCTTTTGTACCTAGTTGTTCCATCTGATCTTTTCTATGTATTCTAACATCTAGTTGTCTATCTATGTATCTATGTATTCTGATCTGTGTTCTAGTCTATGTATTCTAATGTATACATCTATGCATTCTATCTGTTCTATGAGCTTTCTCTCTTCCATTTCTTCTCTTTTATGTGTTCTTTGTTCTATCCATCTATTTTCAAATATATATTCTATATCTTCTATCTATTCTTTGCATTCAAACTATCCATTCTATATGTTCTATCCATTCAGTGTATTCTATCTGTTCCATGACCGCAACACTTCGTCTATTCTATCTATAATGTGTTCTATTTTTCTCATGCTCTACCACTTCCATCTATTCATTTATTTCGGTATCTCTCTGTTCTATCTATAAATGTTCTATCTATTCTCTGTTCCATATGCTCTATCTATTCTTTTGTTTTTCTAGGCATTCCTTCTGTTCTATATGCTCTGCCTCTTCCATCTACTCTAACTTTTCTATTCATTTATCTTTTCTATATATATGTTCTATCTGACCTCTGTGTCCTATCCATACTAAGGATTCTTTCTATTTTATGTGTTTGTTCTTTCCATTCTACCTGTTCCATCTATTCTTTGTATTCCATTTTTACCTATCTTTTATGTCCTATCACTTCCATCAATTCTATTCTGTGTTCTATCTGTTCTGTGTCTATCTTGTCTTTGTGTCCTATCCATTCTGTGTTCTATTTTTCCTAACAATCCATGTATCTGTCCTCTTCTGTGTGTTCTCTTTGTTTTCTATCTTTTCATCAAGTCTGTTTCATGTTATATTTGTTCGACCTTTACATCTATGTGTTATAAACATTCTGAATCCTCTAATCCTTCTATCTCTTCTAACTGTTCTATCAATCTATATATTCTATTTGTTCTATGTTCTATCTATTCTGTGGTGTCTGTTTATGAGCTCTGTCTAGTCTATCTGTCCTATGTGTTCTATCTATCCATTCCTTATGTTCTAATATTAATACTCTATTTGTTCTAGCTATCCATCTATTTATCAATGTGTTATATCTATCCATTTATATGTTCTATCTGTTCTATGTTCTCCTTGTTGTACCCATTTGTTCTATTTCTTCCATCTATTCTATTTCTCTCTTCTATGTGTTGTTATATGCCTTCTGTTTTTATCTATCCATGTATCTTTTATTTCTATGTGTTCAACTTCTATCTAGTCATCTGTGTTTTCTGTCTGTTCTATGTTCCCTCTCTTCCAACTACCTATTCTATCTGTTCTATGTGTTCTATCTGATCTATTTATCATCTATCTGTTCTATCCATCTACCTATTCTGGATTCTCTCTCTTTTATGTGTTCTCTTTCTATCTCTCCATTGATTCAATATGATCTAAGTATACAACTATTTTAATTGTTCTGTTCTATGTGTTTTAAATATCCATTCAATCAGTCCACCTATGCATTCTATAGATCCATCTATTTGATTTGTTATATTTATTTCATTTATGTTCTACCTACCCATCTCTTCTATCAATGTATTCTATCTAATCTATCTGTTTCATTTATCTATATCTTCTATCTATCTATATCTTCTACTGTTCAGTGTGTTCCCCCTATTCATCTACTCTAGCTGTTCTGTGTTCCATCTACCCATTCATGTAGGCTACATTTCCTGTTTTGTGGACTCTCTAATATATCTGTTCTATCTATCCATCTATTCTCTGTGTTTTATCTTTCTGTTCTATCTTGTGGTATTCTGGCTTTTAATCTACTCTGCTAGATAGAACACAGATGGATACGTAGAACTATTATAGATCGGCTAGAACACGGAATACAGATGATTAGATGGAACAAATAAAAGATAATACCTGCAGAGCTTAGTCCCAGAATTGTTGTAACCCTCAAAGGTGTTTTTTTTCTGTTCTCTTCTCTCCTTCTTCCCTCTCCCGCACTTTTCCCACTTTAAGAAATAACTACAACAAGCAACGTTTACTTAACACCTCAACATTTCCAAAGCATTTTATCAATATCTCATTTGACCTTCAGCACTAGGTAGGCATTATTACTTTCTCCAATTTACAGATAAGGAAACTGGGCTCAACCTGTATAAAGTTGGCAGAAAGGGGAAAAAGAAAGAGGCTGAGCCAAGAGTCTAGCAAGGGAAGTACTGGATCAGACAAAGGGAAATTGGAGTTTTTAATGAGAAACAGAACAATAGGTAGTTGACATAATATGGAGTCACTGAAGCTTCTTGAGAGGGAGAATGGCATGGTCAGCTCTGAGTTTTAGAAACAGCTGGGTGGCTCAGTGGATTGTGTAATGTTAAAATTGATGGTTTGGCTAAATATATAAAAATTATACATCTTTTATTCATAAAGTAGAGAAATACACAAGGGTAGACAGAACATTGACCTATCTAATTAAAAACTGTTTCAGTTGAAGACTTGTTAACCTTCCATCAGAATTAAGCTATCTCAAGAAGACAGGAGGGGAAAAGCATCAATCAACTCACCAAAAACAATGACTGGAGCTGAAGGTGACTCCTGAGGCTGACTTTCTCCTCTGAATCAACCAATCTTGTGATCAGCCTCTCAGAACTCAGCTGAACCACTCCTTGGACAACAGAAATTCAGCCCTTACATGGGGCCACATGAAGCCTTTCTTGCCAGCTTGGTGGGGCCTATGAAAGTTTCCACTCTCTGGACATAGGTGCTAATTCCCCAGGGCCACTACCCACCCATGATACACTAATATCAAGTCATTAATAAAAAGAAAAGAAAGATAATATAATGTATTGGGTATTACAAGAGAGGAGAGTCAAGCCTTCCCAATAAGATCAGGAGTGAAACAAGGATGCCCATTATCACTTCTGTTGTTCAACATACTACTAGAAACACTAGCAGTAGCAATTAGAGAAGAAAAAGAAATTGAAAGTATCAAAATAGGGAAGGAGGAGACTAAGCTATCACTCTTTGCAGATGATATGATGGTATACTTAAAAAATCCTAGAGAATCAACTAAGAAGCTGGTAGAAATAATCAACAACTTTAGCAAAGTTGCAGGATACAAAATAAATGCACATAAATCATCAGCATTTCTATATATTTCCAACACATCACAGCAACAAGAGGTAGAAAGAGAAACAGCATTTAAAATCACTCTAGACAATATAAAATCCTTGAGAATCTATCTACCAAAACAAACACAGCAATTATACAAAAGCAACTATAAAACACTTTCCAAACAAATAAAACTGGATCTCAATAACTGGAAAGCCATTAAATGTTCATGGGTAGGATGAGCTAACATAATAAAAATGACCATCCTACCCAGATTAATATACCTATTTAGTGCCATACCTATCAAATTACCAAAAATCTTCTTTACTGAATTAGGAAAAACTATAACAAATTTCATTTGGAATAACAAAGGATCAAGAATATCAAGGGAAATAATTAAAAAAAATGTGAAGGAAGCGGGTATAGCAGTACCAGCAATTAAACTATACTTTTAAGCAGCAGTCATCAAAACAATATGGTACTGGCTAAGAGATAGAAGGGAGGATCAGTGGAATAGGGGTTAATGGGGTTAATGACATCAGCAAGAACAGTGTATGATAAACCCAAAGAGCCCAACTTTTGGGACATGAATATACTATCTGACAAAAACTGCTGGGAAATTTGGAAAACCATATGGGAGAGATTAGGTGTAGATCAATATCTCACACCCTACACCAAGATAAATTCAGAATGGGTGAATGACTTGAATATAAAGAGGGAAACTATAAATAAGTTAAGTGAACACAAAATAGTATGCCTGTCAGATCTCTGGGAAAGGAAAGTATTGAAAACCAAGCAAGAGTTAGAGAAAATTACAAATTGTAAATTAAATGGTTTTGATTATATTAAGATAAAAAGCTTTTGTACAAACAACAACAATGTAGTCAAAATCAGAAGGGAAACAACAAATTGGGAAAAAATATTTATAACAAAAAACTCTGACAGGGTTCTAATTACTCAATATACAAGGAGTTAAAGCAATTGTATAAAAAATCAAGCCATTCCCCAATTGATAAATGGGCAAGAGACATGAATAGGCAATTTTCAGGTAAAGAAATCAAAAGTATCAATAAGCACATGAGAAAGTGTTCCAAATCTCTAATAATTAGAGAAATGCAAATCAAAACAACTTTGAGTTATCACCTCACACCTAGCAGATTGGCCAAAATAAAAGAAGGGAAGAGTAATGAATGCTGGAGGGGATGTGGCAAAATTGGGACATTAATGCATTGCTGGTGGTGTTGTGAACTGATCCAACTATTCTGGCTGGCAATTTGGAACTATGCTCAAAGGGCTATAAAAGAATGCCTGCCCTTTGATCCAGCCATACCATTATTGGGTTTGTACCCCAAAGAGATCATAGATAAACATACTTGTATGGAAATATTTGTAGCTGTGCTTTTTGTGGTGGCAAAGAACTGGAAAAGGAGGGTATGTCCTTCAAATGGGGAATGGCTGAACAAACTGTGGTATATGCTGATGATGGAATACTATTGTGCTCAAAGGAATAATAAACTAGAGGAGTTCCAGGTAAACTGGAAAGACCTCCAGGAACTGATGCAGAGTGAAAGGAACAGAGCCAGAAGAACGTTGTACACAGAGACTGTTAAACTATGGTAAAATCGAATTCCTTGATTTTTTATACAATTGCTTTAACTCCTTGTATATTTGAGTAATTAGACCCCTGTCAGAGTTTTTCGTTATAAAGATTTTTTTCCCAGTTTGTTGTTTCCCTTCTGATTTTGACTACATTGTTTTTGTTTGTACAAAAACTTTTTAGTTTAATATAATCAAAACCATTTAATTTACATTTTGTGATTTTCTCTAACTCTTGCTTGGTTTTAAAGTCTTTCCTTTCCCAGAGATCTGACAAGTATACTATTCTGTATTCACTTAACTTGTTTATAGTTTCCCTCTTTATATTCAAGTCGTTCACCCATTCTGAATTTATCTTGGTTTAGGGTGTGAGATGTTGATTTAGACCTAATTTCTCCCATATTGTTTTCCAAATTTCCCAGCAGTTTT
>NW_025348980.1:0-8629 GCF_016433145.1 Gracilinanus agilis
TCTCTCTCTCTCTCTCTCTCTCTCTCTCTCTCTCTCTCAATTTTCAGTCGCACTCAACCTCTGGTGAGCCCCATGGTTCTTCTCAGTCGCAATCTTTGAAATGTGTGTCAGGACACAGTGAGGAAGCAGAGTATTTCTTCAGTATCTAAGCAGCCTACTGGAAGCTGTAGCTCACACATTTTTTTCTTTTCCTGTTAATTGCCACTTCTCTGAATAAAATTAGTCAAGGATAACTATTTTATTGATTTGTTTTTAAAAATTCAAATTTTAAAACATTAACACATTTTCTAAATGTTTATGTACATTTTCGAATTTAGCTATGCACATTTTTGAGGAAGAGGTTGTTGTGTCGTTTAAAAGAAAAATAAATAGGGAAAACTGTTTCTCCATCCAAAATCATTAATGCAGCTTTATAGCTCTTCCATCAAGGAACATGATAATACTTTGCATTTAGGCAGCACTTTTTATCTGGGAAATCTCAAAAGCCTTTTACAAGCATTTATCCCCATCGCACTACTGTTGCTGTAAGGTAAACTTTGTTTTTCCATTAGAAGACTGAGAGCCCTTGGTGATGAGAGATTAGGGGACTTGCTGAAGGTCCTATAGCCATTAGTGTTGGATCAGGTAACTATGTACAGTGGGCCTGGAGAATGGGACTTCTCTGGATTTCAATACTCCATAGTTCTAGCCAGAAGATTGTCCTCTCTACTGTGTATGTAGAAAATGGCTTTTTTTTTTCTCTCAGTAAGGCTGAAGGCTATGTCTTTAGGTCTGTTCCCATTTTACAGGTGAAGAAAAATAAGATTAGCTGTCTAGGGTTAAAAAGTACATAAGCCAACATCAAGAGCCACATTTAGAAATCTCAACCTCTAAGTTTCCAAAACTGCCACTTAACCTACTATGCAATGCTCTGTGATTTTTACATACACAGACTACCATTATAATCCCCTATTTTGGGCAACACAGAACTGGTAAAGAAGTTTCTCTTGGAAAGTTTGAGGATTTTCAGTAGTTATTTTGAGATTCCTGAGGAGGAAGACCTTAGCTTTTTCTGTTTCAAAAATGTCAGGTCTTTCTTCCTGTATCTAATTCAAACAGCTAAACGGCAACATGTCCTCTTCAAGGATTCTGATTAGGTGATTTTCTAAGTATGAAAAAAAAAACTCATCTAAAAGTATTTTTCTCATATGCACACTGAAAAAAGTCTAATAAATTTCATTTACATACATCCTTACCTGAGGCTAAGCTGAATTGTGCAACTCATATTGCATAATTCCTTCAGGCTGTTAGTAGGTGTTTTCTTTTCAAAGCAGAGATGAGGACATTTTCAAAGAGATAGAGTTTCAACCAAAAAAAAAAGTATCAAATGATTCAAACTGACACAATGAAGGTTTTTTAAAAAAGTATTATTCTTTCAACTGGTTGCATTTGTATCTCTGTTAAAAACAATATGAAATCCAATTCTATAGGATTAGAACACGTGAACTCTAAAGTCATTATCAGCTCTAAATAATACAGTTCTATACTCAGTTTATGGAGATGATAACTGAGCTGGACCTTGAAATAATTGTGTGACATTGCCTAGGTGGCTCAATGTATAGAGCCACAGTGAATGGAGCATTGTGCCATGAGTCAGGAAGATCTAAGTTCAAATATGTTTTCAGATACTTACTAGCTTCATGATGCTAGGCAAGCCACTAAATCTGTTTGCCTCAGTTTCTTAAAACGTAAATCAATAATAGCACCTACCAAGGTTTTTTGTGAGGATCTAATGAGATATGTGTATACCATTTGGCACATATTAAGTGCTTAATAAATGCTTGTCTCTGTCCACACTTTAACAAAATATAGGATTTTTTTCCTCTCATACTTTCCAACATGTGTGGTACTCTTCTAATATCATTTGTTCTTCTTATTTAATCAGAACTTTTCTATTATGATTATATGTTTTTTTGCACAATATTCCTTACAGCAGGAGTTCTTAACCTAGAGTCTATGCACTTTGAATATATATTAATAATTATGTCAGAATATTTGATTTCCCTTGTAAGTTTATGCATTTTATTATATTAATTTAAAAATATTCTGAAGAGCCCAAAGGCTTCACCAGATTTTCAAAGGGATCTAAGACCCAGAAAATGTTAAGAATTCTTAAAGTGAAGTATAATAGCAAGAATGTTGATCTTAGAGTTAGATCTGAATTGAAATCCTTTCTCTGGAATTTACTAGCAGTATATCTTTGGGCCAATCCCAGAACCTTTATGACCCTCAGACAACATCTTAGGACATTTCTACTATGTTGTAGATAGTTGTAGTCTGTTGGTAAAGGGAATTCCTATCCTAGAAATGCATCGTGCTAATAAGTGACAGAGCAGATAGGTATTATTTTATTTTTTTAATCTTTTTTTTATTTAGAATATTTTCCCATGGTTACATGAGATAGGTATTATTGAAAAGATGTTGTGTTTTACCTGTGGCCACCATGCATCTTCCCATTATCCATCTGTTGGATTACCTGCAACTTTGATTCTTTGGAGACTGCGATGTTCCAAGATTTGTTAACTAGAGCATATCTCTGGGATGAGTTCTTTTAAATGAGTTTTTGTCTCAAGGAGAAGCATGAGATCATTAAAGAGTCTGGACAACTTCATAATTTCCCTACTGTCAATCATTTACCTTTTATTATTCACTTCCGAGCCTGGCTCACTGACAACTTCATTCAGTTCCTTCATTCATATATTCATATATATATATATACATATATATACATATATATACATATATATCCACATCAGGAACTGACCATCAACTGTGTGATAGTATAGACTCAACAGATCTTTTTCATTCATTTAGATTTTCCCCTATGGACTATTGGGACTAAATTGGTTGTTTTTTGTTGTTGTTGTTGTTTTAATTCTTATGAATTTGGTTGAAGAGACTCTGGAGTCTTCTAGGGCTTGATTCAATCAGCCCATTGTCAACTGTAAATAGGATCATCTGGGGAGATCCCACTATAAAGAAATTCTTCCATTACAACTCTCAACAAGGCAGTTTTTATAAGAGTAGCAAATGTCATACAGTTTATCAACAGTAGTAAAAGTATACATCTCTTTATTTCTTTCCATATTAATAAGAGATAACATGGGCCAGTGGATAGAGAGCTAGCCTCAGGGAAGGGAATAAGTGTTTATGTAGTACCTACAGTAGATAGATAGATAGATAGATAGATAGATAGATAGATAGATAGATAGATAGATAATTTTATGCACTATGCTAAGTTTCAGAAATATTATCTCATCTGATCCTCACAAAACCCTGGGAGGCATACTATTATTTTCTTCATTTTATAGTTGAGAATACTGAGACAGAAACAGCCCAGAGTCTCACACCTAGTAAGTATCACAGAATGCTTGAAGAGATATTTTTTAAACATTAGAAAAGAAAGGGCTAGACATAGTAAAGTTAAGTAACCCAGGGTCATACAGCTAGGAAGTGTCTGAGTCCAGATTTGAACCCAGGCCCTCATGGCTCTCTTTCCATTGGGCTACCTAACTGCCTCTAGAAGAGATATCTCTTACTGAAGTACCTAAGACCCAAAAATATCTAGATAGCTTAGCAGGGGTGGAAGAAACTAACAAACTGAAATTCAATAGGATTAAATGGAAAGTCCCATAGTTTGGCTCAAAAAATCAGTTCACAAATATAAGCTGGGGGACATGTTTCAAATACAGTTCATTTAAAACTGACCTAGAAGTCCTGGTAGACTATAAACTGAAAATGAAGCAATAGTGTAACATGGTAGCCAAAAAAATTAATGTAAATCTAAGGTTGCATTGGCAGAAATATATAACAGCATAAAGGAAGAAATAGTCTTTCTATATTGTCTGCTGGTAAGAACATAGGTTGAGTATTGTATCTAATTACAGATGTCATGCTTTAGGAATGATTTTGATTATCTAGAATACATTCCCACAAGGTGACTAGGATAATGAAATATAAAATGCTATCATGAAGATTAAAGAAATAGAGGAATTTTGCCCTAGAAAAGATAACTTTATTAATAATTGTAGTTGATATTAATAATGATAGCTGCTTTTCATTATCTGAAGGGCTATCTTGTGGAGGATAGGTTAGAAATCTTCTAAATGTCAGAGAAAAGAAATAAGACCAGTGGATGGGTGTCCCAGTGAGTCAGACTTTGGCTTATTATAATGTAAATACCCCCAACAATTTAAGTTCCTAAAAATAAAATGAGCTAAAATTTTAAGTAGCGAAATAGCTCCCCATCACTTGGATATTCTTAAAATAAACTAAATAACTTGTTGAATTTATAGAAGTGTAATTTAGACTACTGAGCAATGGCCAGACCAGAAGTTATAGTAGAAAGAAAATATTACCTAAAGTTGGGGAGATCTAGATTCAAATTCTCCCTCTGACAATTATGAGGAACAATATGTAAGCCACTGACCCTCTCTGGACCTTACTTATCTCATCTGAAAATTAGAGGTGATATCTTACTACTCCTTTCACAAGCTTTATTGAAATTCAAATGTGTCAGAGAATGTATATAAAATGCTTAGTAAATATAGAAGCAGTGTCAATCAATAATCAATCAATAAACATTTATTAAGCACCCAGTATGTGCCAGATACTGTACTAAGTACTGGAAATTTATATTCTCATCATCATCATTATCATATGTAACTCCTCTCTTCTGTGATTCTAGCAATCTAGAATTCCCTCACAAAGAACCACCATGAGCATACCAAAAAAGCCCATAGCTTCCTGGGATCACACCCATAGGAAAGAGTGTTCCTGAGAATCCTATTGGTAGATGACACCCCTTTGTGGGCCTGTTCACTCTATCCTGCCCATACACTACAGACCCAATTGTTACCCACCATTTCACAAATATATAGCATAGTGTATATGTATGATGATGGTTCAGCAACAAATAAAACATAATTCTTGTTATTGAAGTTATATGGCACAATTTAAAAGTAGCATAACCAACAACTTATTTTATTTGATAAATGAGCATTCATTCATTCATTAAGCAAATATTTATTGAGTTCCTAACTCTGTGTAAGCACAGAGGTAGACACTGTAAAGGAGGCAGAGATACCATTTCTATCCTCATGTTGCTTATAATCCAGTCAAGGAGAGAAGACAGTGTCCTGTGTCCTGTATATGGCAAAAAATTAATGAATGTTTATTGAATTCATCTTAATTAAATTTGCAAAGTTTTTGAAATAAATATAACCTTTGAAATAAGTTATCATAAGTTCTGTAAAGCTCAAAACCTAAGTATTTTGGGAGTTCAGAAATCCATCATATTTGGAGTTATTTGTGAGGACTTCCTGGAAGTAGTGGTATTCGAACTGCTGAGTGGAGGAGGAATAGGATCTCAAAGAAAAAAGCAAGGGAGACTCATTCTATTTAGAGGAAATGACACGAGCAAAGTTACAGAAGTGGGAACTACAAGTATTCCAATTTGTCTGGACCTTGCTAACATGAACATGCTACCCACATCTCCCCTCTTTGTTATCTCGCTCTTTCCTTCTGTGTTCCAGATTTCCTTCTAGCCACAGCCAGGCAAAGTTGTACAGCCTGCTAGTATAGCATCCTGAACCTCTGGTACTCAGAGAGATTGGTGTGTTCCCTTACAGAACTGGCCCCTCACCGAAAGAAAGAAAGAAAGAAAGAAAGAAAGAAAGAAAGAAAGAAAGAAAGAAAGAAAGAAAGGCACTGTAACATTTTTTCCCCGGAACATCAGAGATAAGAGTGAGTGTACATGCATGTGCATGTGTGTGTGCATGTGTGTGTGTGTGTGAAGGAGGAAAACTGGGATCATTTGTTTCAGTAAATGATAGTAAACATACGAAATGTGCCAACTCCATATAGAGATTTTGGCAGTATTGAGACAGAGGCAAGATTCTGTTTTCTCCATGTGAGGCAGAGGAGGGACAATGCTGCCTGTCTCTTCTCCAAACAATTTTGGCAGCTGAAGGACCACCTTAAAGAATTTACTTCATTGGATGAGAGGAAAAGTGTGTAGCTACAGGATTGCAGTCACTGAAACAGCCGCCTATTTAAATCTGACCCACCTGCTTTGCATCTGCTCAAAATTGACAACACAACTTGGAAGGGAGATGGACTTTCAAAACCTGGCAAATCCCCCTGGAGAGAGAAGCAGACAAGGACATACACAAAACCAGGAGGAAATTTTAAAGCTTCCAGAGAGACTAGAGCCTGACCCGAATAGGAATGGAGAGTAACAATGATTCATATTTCTAAGAGACTTTTTAAAATGCAACTGCAAAGTTTGGACGTTGCAATTTGTTGTTGTTGTTGTCATTGTCGTCATCCAGGCAGTAGTTTTTGTTATGAGTTTGTACATTCAATGTTAGTGACAAATTGTGGTGATCTCTATTTTTTATAAAACATCTTGGTACTATGGAATGTGTGCTAAATCTGTAGTCTGAGAGGACTGGGATTCAAATCCCACTTCTACTGTTTACTACCTGTATAACCTCAAAAAGGTTATTTAACTTTTATGGGCTTCGGTTTCCTCCTCAGTAAAATAAGTAAAATGACAAGCTTAGAGATCAGCAAACTACACCCTGTGTTAAAAATGTAAAAAACATTCTTAGTTGGTAGGATGTAAAAAACCAGGCAGCAGCTGGATTTAACCATCAGGTCATATCTCACTGACCCCTGGATTAGATGACCTTGAAGGACTCTTCCATCTTAAAAATCAATGATCCTTCCTTTAAACTTGGACATCAGACAACATGGAGCAAAAGAAAGAATGACAGATTTGGAATTCACAGACTGGCTTGCATTCATCCTCTGTCACTTATAATCTGTATAACTTTTAATATCTTGCTTAATCTCTCTCTAAAACTGTTTTCTCCTTGTGAAATGAGAGAATTGAACTCAGTAGCCTCCAAAGTTCCTTCTAGGTTTGATTCTTTGACTATAAATTACTAACAGATTCATGCCTTTCTTCTCTTAAATGAGAACCTTTTCCCCCAAATTTCCTTTCTAAGATCCTACTTGAGAGGATTAAAGAAGTAGGGGAAGCAGGAGGAAATTGTCTTTGATAAAGATGAAAAAGAAATTGATTTCCATTTTCTTTACGAACTAGTTAAGCCAACATATTTTTGAACAGTTGAAAAATTGATCTCCCACCCCCAACCTCCTCACTCCAAGCATTCACTTGAGGACTTTTAAAATGCAAAACAAAACTCTGGATGTTTAATGGGTTCCAAACTTTCAACAGGATCAGCATGATAGCAGTTGTGACTCCACACCCATTCCAAAGAAGCCCACATAAACACAGGCAGGAAAGGGACTCCTCAAAACATAACAACAAAACAGACATTTAACTACAAGGTGGCCCTTGTCCATGACCCCTGAATCAGTGATAATGAAGGTCTTAAGGGAAGCAAGAAGAGTATTAGTAACCTCATGCTTTTCTTTCACCACTTTACATGTGGTGATAAGCCTGAGAAAATGAATATTGATGCATGCGAAAAAAATTTCTGGACCTAACATGATATTTGGCTTGAAATAATTGAAACTGGTATTTTTGGAGAAATATTTGTTAAAATAAAATGTCAAGTTTAGAAGAGAATTTGCTATTTCAGGTTCTGTTTCAATTTATAGCCCTATTATGGTCACTATGGCTGATGTAGTTATAGAAGCTGGGGTGGGGGGAGACACAGAAATCTTTGAAAAGTTTTCTTTTTAAATAAGAAACATATGATTTTCTTGACTCATCTCTATTTTAAAACCGAAAAGTACATATTACCCATTTGGTACAAAGACAGATCACTGCAGACACAGATTTTCCAGTGAGCCTTCATTCTAAAGACTAGGACTGGGTAATAAACACAGATAACTGGACAGCTACAGGCCAAATCAATAGTGTTGAGTGTTTACTGTAATCTGAGTTTAGGAAAGAAAGAGGCATGTAAGAATAAATGCAAGTGAAGATTTTGAAGTTGCTACTTCCAAAGTATTTTTTTAAATAAGGGATTTCTGTGAAATAAATGAAATCGCAGTAATGCCTGAGGTTTATGGGAGTCTAATATAGGCAGTATGGTATAATCTAGAGTCGGATTGTGAAAGGAATTTAAATGCAAAAAAGAGTAGTTTGTCTTTTACCACAGCAGCAATGGAAGTCACTGAAGTTCTATGAGCCAGGAAGGACAAAGTCATAACATTCCTTTAGAAATAGCAGTTCGGTAGCTGTGTGAAGGATAGATTAGAGAAAGGAGAGACTTCAGGCAGAGAGTCCTATTAGGAGCCCATGGCAATAGTCCAGAAAAAAAGATGCTGAGGTCTTGAATTAGGGTGGCAACTGTATGAATGGAGATAAGGAGAAAGATGAAAGAAATATTGTAAGGGTAGAATAAATTGTAAATTGATTAGTTTTAGGCCTAAGGGAAAGTGGGGAGTCAAGGGTAACTGACTGAAAACATATTAGGTGATGCACAAAATAATAATAGGGAAGCTTGGAAGAGGAGCCAGGTTTGGGGTAAAAAAAATGACATGGTTTTAAACATATTGAGTTTAAGTTGCCTACAGACCTACAGGTGAATATATTCAATAGTCAGTTGGC
>NW_025348981.1:0-4914 GCF_016433145.1 Gracilinanus agilis
ATATTATAGTTTATATTATATATTATACACAAATTAATTTCTCATGCATTTTGTGTCAATATATTTATATATGTATAAATACATGAACATACCCACACATAAAATGCATGAGAGAAATTTATGTTGTATTTTTTAATAAGAGATGCCTGAAGAAGGGATGAACCAAATTATTGGAGAAATCAAGATATCACATTTTTTTCCATGTTTCATCTGGGCTCAAAGGAAGGTGGAGCCACTGGTGTGGGATCTGGAAACAACGTGCTTTGTCTATTTCTTCGTTGTAATCACATTGATTGTGTTAGACTCATTTGATTTTATGGAGCTATTGTACCGTATAATTCCAGAGGAATTCCATTGTAATTTAGCATTAATGATAACGCAGCATGTGCTAGGTAGACTACAGACAGCTGTTGTCACAAATCCCCCCACACGACACAGAGAGTGGATCTCATTAGTCATTTCTGACTGCTGATTTCAATTGCCAGGCTATGCCACTGAGACAACGACAGCTTTCCTGGCATTCCAAATGCCCAGAGAGAGCCTGAGCTCTGCTTCAGTCCTTCCACAGAGCAACAGCTGTGGATCTTCTCTGACAAGACCCAAATCTCTTGGGTAAACTGGATAATGGTTTTAAGTATAGAAGGGCTTAGAAATTCTGCTCTGCACAGGGTTTTGCCTCACTTTATTTTTGCCCCAAATCAAATCCTTTAAAAACAACAGGGATGGGTGTAGGGGAGAGAAACCCAGATCAAGCCTATCTTTTCTAGTAATTATTAAAACCTTTATTGGTTATTGGTAGCCAACACAGTGGTCTAGAGTCAGAAGGACTCATCTTGTGTTCAAGTCCCACCTCAGAAATTTATTAACTGTGTGACCCTGGGTGGGTCACATAGCTTTTCTTTCATCTGTTCCTCTTCTGTCAAATGAGCTGTGGAAGGAAATGACAAACAACTTCAGTACCTTTTGCCAAGAAAACCCCACATGAGGCTACAAAGAATTGGATGTGACTAAGTAGCAACAACAATATTTTGTTTAGCCAATTGAAAGCACTAATTATGACTTCCCTCTCCTCCCTGCCCTGTTTTGTTTTTGTTCCCCTTGCAGCATGCAGGACTGTTTTTTGTTTTTTTTTTTTTCATTTAAAATGGAAGCCTACACAAGGTTGGTCCTATGGCTGATTTTTTAAAAAGGAAATTGGTACTTACAGGGATGCAACTTTTACCCTATCTGAGAAATGCTGAATCAGATTGCTAAATTTCATTTGTTAGCCACGTTCCCACTGTTAGTGCGATTTAATGTAAAATCTATATATGGGTCATATCTAGAGGTTCAGAGTAGACGTATTAGGAAAAGAGCCATGCATAGTGCATAATCTGTTTATTGAAATATAGTGGGTCCCCAAATAATTTTGCAGTTTTAAGCTATTCAGGCTTAAATAGCTCAAAAGTAGACAAGGACTTTGTGGGTAGCCTGGATTACTTATATAACTCTGATGAGAGCACTTATTTAGTACTTAGGTTTGAGGCACTGTGCTATCATTTGAACCTCATACAATGCTGGCAGGTAAGTGTTATTATCATCCCCATTTTTCTATTGAGGAAACTAAGGCAAACAAAGTTAAAGACTAGCCCAGGATCTTATTGCTAGTGTCTGCAGCCACATTTGAGCTCAGGTCTTTCTGTTTCAAGACTTAGTGCTCTGCTTTCTATCTGACCATATTCTCATCTTAATATTTGAATATTATGTACGTGTATACAGGATATTCTTGTATTACATATTGTTATGTTCAAACCCTGGGAATGTTGGTCTCACCGTGATTGACAGGGGAGACAGTTGGAGACATCGGAATGTTCCCAGCTGCCGTGAGACAGGGGCAAAAGTCGGTTGGCCTGAGAGTATAAATACCCCAACAGCCATCTGGAAGGGGCCTTTGACTTTTGATTTTTGGGTCTTTGTCCTTGAACATTGACCTGTAGGTCTCTGACCGTTGGTCATTGGTTCTCTCTGAATCTCTCTAGATATTTAGGCACCTGAATCATCATAGTTACTTAGGTCTCTGGGCCCGGGTGGGGAGGGGGGTATAAGAAGAAGAGGGTGGTGTTTTCTTAAGGGTGGTTAATTCCTGAAGGCTGTAAAAACTAACACATCACAAACTGATAATAGGAAGCTGAGAGAGAAATCATAGATACATCTACATCCAGCTGGGCAATCTCTCTGGTTTGGCAGTGGCCAAGCTGAATCAGAGGGGTTGTGAAGAAAAAGAGCTCCATTTTATAAATGAATAAGCCTCCAATCCTGAGGGATTATAGCCTAGAGATAATAGTTTGACAGGGTCTCCAATCCCCAATCCACATCCTGATAATCCCTTCCTTATTTAAGATCAAAGATAAATATTTAATAAGTACCTTCCTAAGTGGTCATTATATCATGACCCTTGGGAAAGGAGCAAACACAGTCAGATGAACAACGTGATCCAAGGCTAATCAGAGCCCAGTACTAATAATTGATCCAACCCCAGTTGGGACCTGAAGGGTTACCCATCCACCTGACCAGTTAGTGTGCTACCTGGGCACTGTTATTTAGAAAGGGGAATTATACCATTAAGTCAAGGTGACTGAGTTGGTGTTCCCCAGTTACTATCAACCTAGGGTAATACAAAGACACAGCTTCCCTCACCAATATCTATATATCCCCTAGTAGTATAGTAGTACCCTCTTTATTTCTTTATAACAATATTCAGTGATATATGTTTATAGCTATGTTGTGATTTACTCTTTGTGACTCCATTTGAGGTTTTCTTGGCAGAGATAACTGGAGTGTGTTTCCATTCATTCTCCAGCTTATTTTTCAGATGAAGAAATTTAGGAAAATGGGATTAAATGACTTGCTAGTCAGTGTCTGAAGCCAGACTTGAACTCATGAAGTTGAGTCTATCTGCCTCCATATTTGGCATTCTGTTCACTGCTCCACCTAGCTGCCCATGTATAGACATATCTATATGGCAAATACATTATATATAATATATGCAAATCAATATATAATTATGTTTGCATAGAAACACATTTTTTCACATATATACTCATCCATATGTCATCTATTGTGAGCTGGATGTTTATTTCTGAGAAATTCTTGGAGTAAGGCTCATTAAAAAAAAGGTTAATAAACATCTGAAAAGGCAAACATTGAAGACAGAGAAGCAGTGTAACTTCATCAGAAACAGGTCACGCTAAACTCAACTTATATCCTTTTGTTGACATGGTTACAAAACTAGCAGGTGAAATGAATGTGGGAGTTAGAGTTTATTAAGATTTTAGCTAGGCTTTTAATAAAGTGTTTCACAATATTCTTGGGGGGAGAAGGAAGTAAGATGCAGAAGAGGCCATAAAACAGTTTGATAGATTGAGGGGCTAATTGGTTGGACTCAGAAGGTAGTAGTTAATGGATTAATGTGGATGAGACAAGAGAGTATAGATGGAGAACCCCAAGGATTTATGCTTGGATCTGGAAAGTTTAATTTTTATAAAAAACTTTGATAAAGACAGAGAAGGCATGCTTATCAAATTATCTTGAGTACTTTTTTATATGCTTATGTGCATACATGTGGTGTCCTTGTTAGCATGTAAGATCCTAAGGTAATGGATTCTTATTTTGGTCTAATATCTGCATTGCCTAGCACAGTGCTGGCACAGAGTAGGTGCTGATAAGTGGTGATCTGACTGGCTATCTAAAGGATGCATGGCAGTGGAACACAACATAGAGTAATACTAGCTAGAAAGCACTGCAGTAATCCAGAGATGAAGTATCTAGGATAGACATAAATGGTAGCAGAAGAAAGAGTGAGGGAGATAAAATAAGAGCGAGAGAGAAACAACAACAACAAAAAAAAAAAACAAGAGATTGAGAAGGACAAAAAAGGAGAAAGTAGGGAGTATGGGGGAGAGAGACAGACACACAGACACACAGACACACAGACAGAGACAGAGAAGAGAGTTAGAGAGAGAGACAAACAGATAGACAGATAAAGAGAGAAAGACAGAGAGACAGATAGACAGATAGACAGATAGAGACAGAGAGAGATTAGAGAGAGAGGGAGAGAGAGGGAGAGAGAGCAAGAGAGAGAAATAAGGCAATATAGACATAGATATCTAGAGAGAAAGAGAAGGATATTGATATATCAAGAGAGAGTGTACATATAAAGAGTTAATCCAAGAAACATTTCAAAGTAAAGATGACCATCAATTGGAGTATAACTGAATAAATTAAAGAAATGTATGAAAGAACTTGGTGAAAATAATAATAACTCTCATTTAATGCAGTATTTTCCTCATATGAAGCCTGGGACTTAAGTTATATCATCTCCATTTTATAGATGAGAAAACTGAAATTTTAGAGTTTTGAATCAGGATTCAATAACTAATAAATCAAAATATTTTCATAATCTCTTAATGTGACACTTAATTATATCAACCTGTTTCTGTATAACATATCACTTTAAAGAATATATAGAATATTTCACAATCAAACCAAACAACGAGAAAGTGCAAGAACTTGAAAAGTGAAAAGACATCACCTAGGACACTGAATTCCAGGTGATTACTTGGGATTTTTTGCTGAGATATATTTGACTCTGTAGACTGTGGAAGAATCCTTAACTTCTTTCAATCTCTCTTGTTATAGAACTATATTAGTGGCATAGTGGATAGAGTACTGAGCCTGGAGTCAGGAAGACATGAGTTTAAATGTGGGTGCTACCAGGCAAGTCACTTAGCTTCTTTGAGACTCAGATTCCTCCTCTATGAAATGGGGAGAATAATAGCATCTACCTCCCAACAACATCATGAAAAAATAATAAATACGTATTTCCTTCCCTCCCTCCTTCCTTCCTTCCTTCCTTCCTTCTTTCCTTCTTTCCTT
>NW_025348982.1:0-6839 GCF_016433145.1 Gracilinanus agilis
GGGTGAAGGGGGTGAAGGGTAAAGTAAAAACATGACTTATGTAAACAGGGAAATTTTTTCTAAAAATAAAAAATTATTTTAAAAAATAAAAATTAAAATAAAAAAATTTTAAAAATTTTTAAAAAAGAAAGAATACAAAGAAAAAAGCAAAGAGAGATTAGTACAGACCCCTGAGGCACATAGAGAATAGGACACAGTTGATAATCCAATAAAAAAATAAATTTTAAAACTAAGAAGGAATGTCAAACAGATATGAGGACACCTAAGAGAAAAACAGTGTCATGAAAGCCCAGGAAAGAGACTCCCAAAGAAAAAGAATGGCCAACAATATGAAAGGATTAGAACTCAAAACTTCATCAGATTTGTCAATTAAGAGATCACTGGTAAACTTGAGAGAACAGTTGTAGTTAAATGTTGAGGTAAGAAACCAGATTTCACAGTCCAGAAATGAATGTGAAGTGAGAAAGGAGAGATAAAGAGCACAGTCAGTTTTTTTCTCAAAATTTGACTATAAAAGGAAGAAGAAATAACCACTGTTTGGATAGTTTGGCAGGATGTTGAGATCGAAGTGAAGGGATTTTTTTAAGGGATGTTAAAATATGAGCATGGTAGGAAAGTAGCTAGTTAATAAATAAAAATTGACAATTAGAGAAAGGGAATGAATGAAGGGGCAAAAAGAGATAGAATCAAGGAGACAAATAAGAGGAATTGGCACTTGCAAACAGATGAGGCACCCCTTCTTCTGGGGATGGACAAAGAAGATAATATTTGATAATTTTGAGAAGAGGAAGCTCTCAATGGATGGTTTCCAACTTCATTTTTTCAATGAAATACTTGGTAAAGTCCTATGCCAGGGGTAGGATGGGAGAGGATGCCATAAATGTCTTGAAAAGAAAAGAAATTATATTTAACAGATATTTCCCTATACTTCTGATCCATAGATCTACGTATAAAACATGGCTATCGCTCTTCCTCTTTCTCCTAATACTCAGAGACCTCAGAAGGCTCTTCAGGATAATTGAATAGCTTGGTTAGGATTTCTAGAGGGAAATGAGTCAGAGAAACAAGTGGAATGGGGAAAGAGATACAGCTCCAGTGTGGAAGAGCAAACTCTTAAGGTCTTTCTCCTTGTTAGGATCTAATATAGGGTAGTATTATAAGTCATGAAAACTATACATGTGGGAAAAGGCCCACAAGAATAGGGAGAGCATCTTGACTTACTAATTCATATGTGAGTCCCTTCTGTGTTTATTTGTTTTTAAACTGGACCAATGATTCCACTGGGTAAGAAGTTGCTAGTGTGGAAGGTCAACAATGCTGGATACCTATTCTGAAGCTTAGAGTCTTAGAAAGTTACTTTCCCAGAGCCACAGAATAACCTTCTCTATCCTATTTCTCTGGGTGACCATATTTTTCAAACAAAAAGTCTGAATATGTGGTATGACAAAGGAGGTTCCTTTTAAAACAAACTTAATCTATGTTTTGAAGCCTTGTTAGGGTAGGTGCTTATAAAGGGACTCAGTGGCACAAGTTCCCCAATTCTATCCTGGTGGATACAAATAAGTCAGGGGAGTTTAGAGGTCCCCAAAGTAAAATCTGGTCCTTTGTGTCAGGAGAAAACCTATGATACAATACATAGCAGAAACTGGTCTCTAACTCCAAAGATATTTCCATTAGACCTGTATGTCTTTCATTTTAATTTTCTAAGTCCTAATATGTATAATACTTTGAAATTATATAGCTCTTTTCTTCCAGAGTATTCAAGGAACTCTGTGTAGTTTTGATTAATATTCATACCATTCTCTTTGATTTAAACTATTGAAAACATGCTTTGTTTATAATCCCTTAAACATGGATTGAAAACTCCTTAATATAAGTTTCTCTTAACTGCCCAAATCCTTAATGCTTAAGGGCATGGTGTATATTGAGAGGGAGGAAAATAAATAGAAAGATTTTCACAATATATACAAATGCAAGTTTCAGTTTTCCAGGCTCGACATCCTGTACTGAAAGATTTAGCTTTGAATTTGAAAAAATATCAAGTAAAGATGGTCTCAGCACGAAAAATGTCTGCCAATTTTCTACTTACAAATAGTTGTTTTCTCTTTTAACATGTTACAGAAGTTGTTTTTCCAGTAAATTTTTTTCATGGTTATGTTTCTACAAAAGATATTTGGTAAGAACTGTTAACATTGACAAGAAGGAAAACAAATTATAAGATTATAACAGTTGCATTTAAACTTTTTTGAGTTAGAATATGGTTAAAGTCTTTCTTAAGGGGCAGCTAAGTGGCTCAGTGGATAGAGAGCCAGGCCTGGATTGGAGGTCTTGGGTTCAAACATGACCTCAGACACTTCCTAGCTGTGTGATCCTAAACTAGTCACTTATCCTCAATTGCCTATCCCTTACCACTCTTCTGACTTGGAACCAATACTCAGTGTTGATTCTAAGACAGAAGGTAAGGATTAAAAAAAAATCTTTCTCAAGATCCTTTTAGATTCCATAATTTGAGTCTCTCCATACCTCAACTGAAGTCTGAAAACATACGCCCACATCTTTCTTATCCCACAGCTGGTCAATGATTTTATGTAAAATTAATCAGAATTTGAACCAATGTAAACATTTTAGAGTATGGTATCTTCTGGCAAAAGTGACCAAATTTTTCAAACAAAAAATCTGAACACATGGTATAACAAAGGATATTCCTTTTGAAAATTCACATTAAAGATTCATTTTCTTTTTTGGAAATGAGGACTATCCTAGAAAATCCAGGAAACCTCTTTCTATCTAAAATAGTTCATAATGATAGTGTGATTTCTATACTTAACTTAAAAAATCAGTATGTTAACAATTCTGGAAGATTGGGGACGCCATAGACTTGACCATAAATGAAAATATATGCAATTCAAACACTCAAATGGATCTTTAATCTCTTTGATTTCAGAATTCTCTCCATAGACATAAATCATAACCCATCAATGCCTTATTGTCCTACATAATCCTTGCCCATTTTCTCCCATAAATTCAACAGAAGGGTCCAATCAACATGCAGGAGGCTTTTATCTCTTGATATCACAAGGGTAACAAGTTTTCTTTAGTTTTACCCACTGTTGCCTCTCCATTTTATGATGTGATAATTTAGTTTATGATCATCCATCATTCTTCTTTGTAAGATTTGAAAATTGAATTTATATTCTAAATTGATGTTGCCTTTGGCCACCACCTCTTTGATGTCAACTATTTGCTGATTGAGATGTTATACAGAAGTATAACATTATTATAAGCATTAATGTCATTTCTTCCATACCATTTTTCATGACTAATTACTTGTTTTAAAAGTTCAGGATTGAGTTGTTTCAATTAGTTTATGAATGATTTTTGAAATTAGTATATCTTCTTTTTCTTCTTTTCTTATTTTTGTCTTTCACAAAGTCCTAATTTAATGTGTCATTGTGATATAGAATTGACCCTGAATTGTTGTAGACTATGGCAGCAGAATACCAGTTCTGGCATGTTTTATCATGTTGGAAAGACTTTGAGTATATGCTCCAGCAGCAGAAACGATCTGCTTTCTGAGGATCAACCCAACTAATTATGGGTAGTCTCATCACCAATCGGCTGGCTATTTAGTGATGAATTTTTTTGGCCTTGATAATACATGAAATAAAAAATATATGTACAAAATGGGTTTTAAAAATCTCAGAAGGATACATGTAAAACCCAGTGGAATTGTGTGTTGGCTAAGGGGGGAATAGGAGGGTTTGGGGGAGAGGGAAAGAACATGAAACATGTAACTATAGGAAAATATTCAAAATAAAAAATTTTAAAACTAAAAACTAAAAACTAAAAACAAGGACTGCATGAACAAATAAATAAATAAATAAATGGAAATCTCAGAGGACTAATGACTCATAATATATTGCAAAGTGCTTGAAAGATAAGAAAAGTCAGAGAATGTTGGCTAAAAATTGATAATATAACTTGTTGCAAGATGATTAGAAAAGCATCAAATGCCTGAATTAAACTCAAATCAGTGAAAATAATTGCATTGATTTTTGTGGTTATAATAATAAGGATGTATTCAAGGGTTTTGCAAAACCTAAAATGTTATATGAATATTATTATTAGACTTCTTCCTCCCAGAAAATAAAACCCTTTAAAGCTGATATTATTGATATCTGTGAGAATGACAGGAAGTAATAGAATCTTATTTATATAACACTGAGTCTGGAGACCCAATTTGTGTTTCTAGTTCTGTCTACTGGAAGGGGTGAAATTGTGAAACTGTCTTTAGAATTCTGTTCTTCTTTGACATTCTTCATTGTATATATACTAGATTAAAGCATGCTCATTCCCATCATGTCCCTCCCCATTGCCCACTGCATGATATTAGTTTTCTATTATTTGGAGACCATAATTATCCATATCTTTCAGTCACATAACAACTCTGGTTGAATACTGTTATTAAACAGATGGAACTCTGTTTCCAGGAGAAGATGGAGGGTCATTAAAAGAATTTTCAGTTTCCTGAAGACAAATCAGTCTTCTCTCTTCTTTTTAGTTTTGGGCTCAACTTGTCCATTTATGCTATCTGCCCCAGAAAGACATACTTTTAGGCAAATCTTCTAAGTTAACAATTTAGCTCTATGCTATAAATTAGGCAAGTCATTCTCATCTATTTAGTCTTTCCTCTATGAATGGTGAGGCCAGACTCTACTGAGTGGTAATGAATTTCTCCCAGGAGGTTCTGCAGTGTTCCAAGGCTTGATGTCGCCAGCACAATGTGATAATAAATGCCAAGAGGCCCCGTTCCAGGGCTTGATACAAACAACACAATGTTATTTGAAAACAGGAGCATCTGGAGTAGTAATTCACCCCCACCTCCTGCATAAAATCTTTCAACTTGGACTCTACAATCTCTACTCTAGTGGCTAATCCCTTTGGCAAATTTACATCTTGATCTTGTGCCTTGAATGATGTTTATGAGTTGAGGTTGCACAAGGTTATTTTTTAATATTTATATTATTAATATTTTTATTATATATGCTATATAAAATATATTATATATTATATATTATTTATATTATTTGTGACACCACAAATTTCAAGGGATCTTGAATTATTTTGATGTATGTGTAGCACATGCTCAGTGGCAACTATCTTAACTCACTCTCATGTTGATAAGTGACCCCACTTATAATCCCTAGAACATGCCTGCTACTCCTCTTGGGGCTTTGAGGATAACCGTGAGGGGTTGGAGTTTGTCTTTTCTAGTGCTATGGTCCCCAAGTCCCTACTTGTGATCTTTCCACCATGATTATCAGTTGACATCAATTAATCATACCTAATTCACTTCTAGAAAGGGTTATTTACTATGTTTGCATAGATAATATAAAATAGGACCCCAAAAGTGTGAGACACATTCTCCCACAAATACATAGAGAGTAGGTGAAAGTGGTCTCAATCTTAAAGAACATCTATCACAAAGGTGTAAGTCATAGTTCCTCCAAATCCTTTTTATTGGGGTCATCAAAATATCCCCCTTAGAAAAGGTATAGATTCTGTTAGGATCTTTGTCTGACTTTGAATGTGATCTCCTTAGCTCATCCAGTTTCTCCTTGGCTGTCACTGATGATCTGGGAACAGGGCTAGGATGGGGAGAGGGAGCCAAGAGTGCTCCAGGTCATTCCAATCTCATAAGTGCCTCCTCTGGCCAGGGATGAGGAGGACGGATGAATCTAATGCCAAAGTGCTCTCTTGCCCTCCACATGATTTCTCCCTAAAATTTATCTGGAATGCCCTTTCCTAGCTCAATGCCCACTCAGATCTCCTTAGTTCTGACCTGGCTGCTAGTTTTATACAGGATCCCCATCGTATGACCAAGTTCTCCATCCTCTCACAATAGACTTCTTGACAAGGGTCATTCCAGTTAATGAAGAACTTTTTGTCTAAAGCCTAACAGTCAAAGCAAATCATTGTTGATTCCAAATAGAGGCGTTTTAATCTGTTATCTATGACCCCTGTATTATTCAAAGGACATTGAATGATTTTGATGAGGGTTTAGCATCTTCACACATTCTTTAAATGGAGTAAATGGATTGATTTATTCAATTAACCCCTGCCCTTAAATATGGATGGGAGACACCTTATTGGGAGAGCCATTAAGGCATTGTTTATATTCTAATCCAATGTGGCCTTGATCTGCCATCTTTTTCTAGTGGGCAAGTGATCAAGTATTTTTTGACAAAGGAACTTTTTAGGCACTTTTTTGTCTCCGCACTATAGCAATACTTTTGTATAAAAAAATATTACAATAGGCATTGCTATGATTTAAGTCCTCTAACAATATGTCCACTATTGATCATTGGGCAAAGACCTCATATTTAAAGTACAAGAAGTCAAATGAAAGTTCACAGATGGTCTAAAAATGGTGTATTCTCTCTTTTACTGTCACTCAGAAACAGAAGTAAGCCACAAAGAACAGAAAGTCTCTTTGCACTTTTCTTTATCCCATGGATTGACAAGGCCAGTATACTAGACATGAGCTAATTTGTACTTAACTAAACTAATTTAGATCTATTCTATTGCAAGGCTATTCTTGAAGTTTTTCAAGTATGGTAGAGACTGCCAGAGCTTGAGCTTTCCTGTAATAGCTTTAGAGAACCCAGCCACATTTCCATACTGCAATCAGGCATCGGAGTATGATTTTGTGGAAGAACACTGGTTTCATCAGAATTTAAAATTTTTTCTGACCAATGCATAAATTAGGTAATAAAACAAGAGATATTAAAGAGCTATTTACACTAATAATATTACATTAATAATAATTATGTTATAAT
>NW_025348983.1:0-3295 GCF_016433145.1 Gracilinanus agilis
CACAAATATATATATGTGTGTGTGTGTGTTTTTGCAGATTATCCTTTACTTATATTTATATACATATATAATATTTATATATGTCATTTTCATATGTATAGTTCACAAAATAGGAATATAAGAATATCCTTTGTTATATAAGTTGGCTCTTAGGAGGATGCTAGGAGAAATTTAGGTGATGCAATACCAAATCAAAGCAAAATAAATATATAGATATATAATGTATAAATACATGTACATGGCGATATGTATATGTATTTAGACACACATGTACAATATTCAATAATCAGAGTGTTAAAAAAAAATTTAGTGTGGTTTTAAACTTTTAGTGCCTAAAATTGCACTAAGATTTAGAGGGCAGAAGAATATATATATAATTGTATGACTGATATACATGCATATATGCATATATACATATATACATGTATACCACATATATATGTATTTCTTTAAAGAAAAAAGATAGTATGCATGTTGCATAGGACATTGAAAATTCTCCTTTCCTTTATTCTTTCTGGGATTAAGATTCTTATTTTTTAATCCTCTGTTCTTCTGTGGTCAACTCCTATGCCAAATTTATGGCGAAGTACCTGTCTTCCTAGTTTGTTGTCTCCCTGGAGGTTTATTCTGAGAGCTCCTAAGTGAGGTATTATTTATTTATAGCAGCTGTGTAGCCTTTGACCATAAGAACAGTTTAGGTCACTTGATTGCCTTTGGTTGACAATAAGCAGCTTCCTGTCAAAGATCCAACATGAACTGAGGAACATATGAACTGCCGGCATACAGAAAGGGCTCTAGCTGAATGTAATTTCTATGTATTTTGTACTTTATAGATTAGCAAATTTTATACTCCTTCATCAATTGTCAAAGTCCTCTCTGCTTTCCTGACTTTCTTCTTTTATGTTTTTAATTCTATATTACTAAATTATCCGGGTCCCCTTTCTTTACTCCTACTGTTCTTTCTCTGTTGTATTGGGAATACCAGTCAATAACTGGGCTGATAGAGTGAATTCTGAAATACTCTGGAAGGACACAATTAAAAATAGCAAGTTCATGAGGAAGAAATGTGATTGGTTGGCCAGTTTTCACTAATAACCGCTACTCGTAAGGGTATTTATTTTACCATTTTTATAGAGCTCAGTTTCAAAAATATCATTATTTTAGATGAGTTACTTTGTTAAGGGCTAGGATCATTTGATTTACTGATATGTTTAAAAGACAAAAAAGATGCAAAGTACAGGAACCCAAAGCCTTTTATCAAAAAGGTGTTTAAATTCTGCCAAGGATTTGTTAACTTTCAAAATGTAACAACACTAGAGTAATGTGATTTTGAAAAAAAAATCAAAGACTACAAAGACAAAGTTGTTGAAATTTTTCCTACACTATTATGTGGTCAGAGGGTTATTTCAGAAATTTCAGAAATCAGAGCACTTAGCTATTAGACAAACTTGGGTCCTGATTCACTAAAAAACCATCAGAACAAAGCTTATGAAAACTAACTGATCTTTTAGAAGATGCTTCACTGAAATATATTTTAAATTGGAACTATAGCTTCATTTGTGACATCCTAAAAGTTCCTTCCCTTTCTTGAAATTGCATGATGCTTCATATATCTACATACCATTTACAAACCAATAAAATATTCAGTATTTGTTAGTAAAAATGATGCTGTAGAGTTATTTATTACTTCATCTAAATATTGTATTATTTTAGAGAAAGTATGTATTGTAAATAGAGAGGTAATCTGGGAATCAAGAAGAGCTGAGTTCAAGTCCTACCTTTAACACATACTGGCTATGAGACCATGGGCAATTCACTTAATCTATTTGTTTATCTAAAGTGCCAGAAGAAAATTTGTCACTGGAGTTCCGTATAGCAATGAAATCCACAGGTCAGATCAATATTTTCCCTTTGTGAGGGTGAGCATTGAGCAAGAATATTCTTGATGAATGGAACCAGAGAAATCTTTTGAGTGATGAAAATATTTGACTTGTATTTTAAAGGATGCTCCTGTCTTCCAGCTCTAAATGGACGAACCTATGGAGGAATCACATTCACAAAGACTTACTCTAATTCTTCTTCAAAATATGGAGGTTAACCTGAATTCTTAAGAGCTCTTAGCAGAATGCAAGATAAGTTCTACCTTGCTGTAAAGGCCTTGAATCTGGTCCTGTCAGTGGGTGTTATCTAGGGGTCAGTCTAACTTATTTTCTTGAGGCTCATTTTCATGAGTAGGTTGATCACTTGGTCATGAATTCTTTGGGGTTGGCAAAACATGAAAGAAACAAACTATACATAATTATAAATATCTATCTATCTATCTATCTATCTATCTAAAATAAATAAAATAAATTATACCTCTGTGGCTCCATTCCCCTTCTGTAATGACCTTGGAAGAATAATGGAAAATAATGGAAAAGGAGAAAGAAAATTATAAGAATTACAAGTTTTCAGATTCTCAAATAAAAAAAAAAACTAAGCTAGATGTTATTATCCTACATTTGTGATCTTTATCCAAAGATGAAAGAATAAATATGCAACTGGAGAGGAGCTCACTTGTGCCAATCTTGGCAATCTTACTATTAATGAAACCAGAAGACAGCAGGAATATGTAGCAAAAGGGATATATGATTCACCCTTCCTTCTTAGAAAGATAAATAAAGGAACTTGATGAGTTGATATCTATCATACAAGCCAATAAGAAACCATATTTCATGGGTCAATTGGTCATCTCTGCATGACAGTGCCATTAGTTAAGTAGTCTTCTAGTCAGTATTTTTTTTTACTGCTCTGTTCCAGGGACTGTGCCTGATAGAAGGTATGCATGAAATATATGCTTACAAGGACCTTGCATAATAGTGAAGACATGATTTGCACACATAAGTATATGCATCATAAATATAAAGTCAATCAATACAAAACAGTTAAATACAAAGTAAATTGGAGAGGAAGACAGTAGCATGTTAGGGATTCAGGAAAGCCTTAAAGAAGGAGATTATGTTTGAATTGCAGCTTAAAAGAAGAGCTTAAATCTCTTAATTGGATATGATGAGGGAGTGTAGTCCAGGAATGGTGTTTGGCCAATTCAGTTAGGCAGAGAAAGGAGACTGAGTATCAAACTCTTGAAAAGTGTTTGCAAAAGACTGTGATGCGGGGGCAGCTGGATGGCTCAGTGGATTGAGAGCCAGGCCTAGAGACAGGAGGTCCTAGGTTCAAATCTGGCCTCAGACACATCCTAGCCGTGTGACCCTGGGCAAGTCACTTAACCCCCATTGCCTAGCCCTGTAATAAATAA
>NW_025348984.1:0-3831 GCF_016433145.1 Gracilinanus agilis
GAGGAAAGGAGGAGGAGGGAGAGACAGACACAGGGAAACAAAGACAGACAGAGGCAGACAGGGAGAGGGGGGAAGGAGGGAGAAGGAGAAAGGGAGGGAAGAGGAGACAGACACAAAAGGGAGAGGAAGGAAGGAAGAAGAGAGGAAAGGAGAGACTGGGAGAGAGAGAGAATTGAGATTAAATGTCTGTGGAATTGAAAAGAAGAGGAAGACAATGGGAAGAGGAGGAAAAGATGGGAAGAGGCAAAGAGAATCAAGAAAAAGAGAGAAGAGAAAGATGAATTGACAAGCAAAGCTGTGGCAAAGACTCTCATTGAGCTCCTCTAGCAATTTTCTCAGGTGCCAATTACCACAACAGGCATGGAGTCAGGATAGGATTTCAGTGATCCAGAGAACTCTCAAATGTAGAAACTCACTCAACCAGTTAAGGTGGACACATTTCTCTATCACTTACAGACTGAGCCATCTACAGCATTGAGAGATCCAGTGACTTGCCCAGGATCACAAAGCCAATATGTGTTAGGGATGGGACTTGAACCTAGGTCTTCCTGGCTTCAAGGCCAGCTCTCTAGCCACTACCCCAGGCTGCCATTGTATTATTTACCTTCATTTTTTAAAAGAGGAAAAGCCTTGAGCTCCTCCAGCTTAGCTAGACCTTCTGACTCTGAGCCAGCCCAATTTTCTACTGCCTCCTCATTAGGAAAAGGCCCTTGGGGCTGTCACCTGAATTAGCCACTCCTTAGTTCTGAATTCCACAGATAGAAGGTCTTTCTTTTTAGTCTGGATGACATCATTTTGCAGCTCACTTGGCTGACAGAGGAAAGCTGTCAATCAACTCATCTCTCCCTGCCATAGCTTATAATAACAATAAAGCTTCTCTTTCTGATCTGATAAAAGTTGGCACTGAAAAATCTGCTGTGGTCTGGCAGGAAACTTTAAAGTATGAAAGATATTCAGTTTGTGAGAAAGGGAGGTATATATGGTCACACACCTCCCTTGGAGTAGGGAGCTGATGGCAGCCCCTCTCCTGTTCATTAACCTTCAATGATTACTACTCTTTGCCTACAAGATAAAGTCCAAACTCAAGGCTATCAGAAATTCTGGACCTTTCCCAAGTTCAAATCTGGCTTCAGATACTTATTAGCTGTGTGTCCCTGGGCAAGTCACACAAATAATCTTATTTGCCTTAGTTTTTTCATCTGTAAAATGAGCTGGAGAAGGAAATAGCAAACCATTCCAATATCTTCTCCAAGAAAACCCCAAGGAGATCATAAAGAGCTAGGTATGACTGAAAATGACTGAACAATAAGATGTATCTCTTAGATGTTATCTCCTACCTCATCTTTATTCTAAATCTCAGGATAGTTTTCCCCTCCCCATCCCTTTCCCCCATGCAATGCTCACTATTACCTCCTTCCCTCTGCTTAGGATAGTTTTTCTTCTTAGAGTACCTTTTCCATTCCTCTTTGTTTCAGCCTTTAAGGTTCAGCCTGTTTCACCTTTTCCATGAAGCTGAATAGAGAATAGAGACTATTTTGGAGCAAACAAGTCTTGGGAGAATAGGACAATTTGGGTTAAAGATGTCAAGACCACGGAGGCCATTTTGGAAGTATTCTTTGGCTGACAGACAAAGTAGGATGGTGGTGGGTAGATTGTCGTCTGTGGAGAAGGGCCTGGCACATGAACCTTAATCAATCTGTGGTTGATAGAATAAGATCTGGAAGAAAAGAAATTGTGGAGATCATACTTAGACAAAAAATAATTGCCTCTTTATTTCAAAATAGTTGACTTTCTTTGCAATCCTACGAGTCTTAAACATTGAAAAATGCAATTCTGAGAAAGGATCCAGAAATTTCACCAGATGACCAAAGGAGTCCATGACACAAAAAAGATGAAGAATCCCTAATTCAGTCTAATACCTCTTCATCCTATTTTTTTTTTTCAGATGAGGAAATGGAGGCTTGGAGAGGTTTAGCTACTAGCTTCAAATAACTAGTACTCAGCTCAGCCAAGGTTAGAATGCAGGTGTCCCCATCCATTCACTACACCACACCACACAGTCTCTCTCATACTCTCCCTAAGGCTTTGAGCCTGCACCATAATACCTTCCATTTGACTTAAAACAAAAGAAAGACATTTGTTCAAATCTGGAGCAGCCCAGGACTCCCTAAAATATCTCTTCACCTCCAACTGAGTGGCCTTCTCATGTCACCAACCTCTCCATCTTCATCTGATTAGGAATTCTTCCTCCTCAACCTCCATTAGAGGAAGCATCAACCATAGTTTTATTCTCTTTAAATCAGCCCATGACTTCCTAGACTGCTTCCCCTCTCCCCTTCTCCAGCTTTGCAGCTCCCTTTTATGGTTTGTCTTCCCCCCACAAGAATGTAAGCTTAAGGAAGGGGACTATCTTTATTTTTGTTTTTATTTTTTTCCCCAAAACTTAGCATAGTGCCTGACACATATTGAGTGCTAAATAAATGCTTTATTTGCCTATCTGTCTACCTATCTCTATCTCTGTCTATCAAAAGGCATCTATTTATCAATCATCTATCATCTATCTCCCTGTCTATCATCTATCAATCATCTATCTGTCACTTATCTACCTACCAATCTCTATTTCTCTATCATCTGACATCTATCAATCATCTATCACCCACCTATCAGTCATCTATCTAGTATCTAGCACCTGCTATTTATCATCTATTCGTCATCTATCAATCATCTGTCATTTATCTAGCTATCTACCTACCTATCTCTATTTCTTTCTCTCTATCATGTATTATCTGTCACATATCAATCATTTATCAATCACCTATCATCTATTGTCTCAGTCATATGCCATCTATCATTTATTATCTACCTGTCATCTGTCTATATCTAGCATCTATCAATCATCTATCTATATCTGTCTATCATCTATCATCTATTATCTGTCTGTTTATATCTAACATCTATCAATCTTCTATCTATCATCTGTCATCTATCATCTATCTATCATATCATCTGTCTCTGTCTGTCTCTCTGTCTTTCCATCTATGAGCCATAGCAATCTATTTGAATTTAAAAATATATGCATGTATAAAAAGTGATATTCCAAGCAATCCTCACTGCCCTGGCCTCCCTTCCCTCTTTCAGCTGCCCCTGTGTTTTGTACCCTGGGTGGCTGCCCGTCTTGCCTACCTCTATTCATGGCTCTGATGGGGCATCTGACCTATTTTCATCTGGCCTCTGCCCAGCCCACTGGCTCCTTGTTTGGTTACATGCTGAGTAAGTTGTGTCTGTCACAAGCAGTTCAAGGTGAAGGAGGCAATTTCCCCTGGTTCCCTTTTCTTTGGTTCCCACAGCTAATCTAACTCTGCTGTTTCACACAGTAGCTGGTGGCAACCCTCTGCTCTGACTTCTGCCTGGAGAACTGAGAACAGCCCCAGCACCGAGTTCCCTCTCAAGAATAAGAGGACAGAAAGAGGCTCACTTCGGAATAAAAGTGCTTGGTAAATGGACGTTAGCCGGATGATCACCTCATGATTTTGTTTGTCTCCAGGTTTCTCTCCAATTATTCCCTTTCGAGAATTCTATATTCCAGACAAAGCAGGGCATTTACCATTCTTGTCCTGCCCTTTGCCACCTCTATGCTTCCAGTCCATTCTGTCCCCCCACATCTGGAATGAATTCCCTTTCTTTAGCCCATCAGCACTGATTGAAATCCTTCCCTTCCCTGGCTCAGGTGCCACCTTTTCCAGGAAGCTTTCCTTAATTTCTCTTCCTGCCTCCAAACTGGATAGGATTTCTCTCTCTCTCTCTCTCTCTCTCTCTCTCTCTCTCTCTCTC
>NW_025348985.1:0-4528 GCF_016433145.1 Gracilinanus agilis
GAGGGGGAGAGAGGGAGAGAGAAGAGAAGTGAAGGAAGAAGAGAAGGAAGAAAAAAGAAAAGAAGGATAGGACGGAGGAAAGGAGGAAAATGGTAGGGAGGAGAAGGAAGATGGGGAAGAGGAAGAGGATAGGAAGTAGATTGAGGAAGAGGAAGAAAATAGAGAAAGGGAAGAGAAGAAAATGAAAGAGGAATTATAAGGGTAGGAGAAAGAGGAGAAAAAGAAATGAGGAGGATGAATATAATGATATTCTGAGAGTCAATATATACTATTAGTAAAATTGGAGTGAATAATGGAGTGCTAACCTTTTTTTTTGAGGCATGACCTTTAATGTTATGTAATGTAATAATTGTAAAATAAGCCTTTCTACAATACTTTTCATTGGACATTTTTTCATCAATGGTCTTTGTTCAGTTTTGGATCCCTGACTGAACTGAGTTGGGTGGGCTTTGAAAACCACCAGGAGTTAAACAATAAAAATGATTAAAGGTTTGACTAATAAGCCCTTCCAATAAGGGTTAAAGGAACTGGGTTTATTAGCCTAAAGAAGGCAAGACTAAGAAGAAACCCAATACCAGTCATCAAGTGTCTGAAGGGCTATTATAGAGTCAGCAGTGAGTAAATGTTCTTTGTTCCTCTTGAGAGCAGTACAATAATTCATGGACTTAAATTACCATTGGATAGTTTTAAGTTAGACATTGGGAAGAACTTCCTCATGAGAGTTGAGACATTACCAAAGCAAAATGGGGTCCTTGGGGATATTTAAGAAAAGCCTAGGCAGCTGTGTTGCTGGAGAGTAGCTTTAGTGGAATCCTTTATCTCTTAAGCTTTCTTTTATTTAATTCCACAGTTCTACCAGTTTAGGAATAATTTGAGGATTGGCTCAGTTCAACAAAATTTGTCTTTAAAGGGCCTACCTCAAGTATATGGAATGGTGATAAGCCAGGAAATTTAGAAGAGGGAAATGAAGACTGAAAAAAGAACTTTGATTCTAGAGTGCATCTAGGAGAGATCACCAAGACAATGAATGATCATGAGTCCATGTTATTTGAGGACCTGTTGAAGGAACTGGGAATTGAAGGAACTTTAAAGAAAAGAAGACTCAGGATGGAAATGAGAGATTCTTCAAATATTTTAATTGCTCCTGTGTGGAGGAAGGACTAGATTTATTCCATTTGGCCCTGCCAGGAGCAATGGGAAGAAATTACAAAAAGGCAAATTTAGGCTTTAAGTCAGAAAAAAATTCATAATAATTAGATTGGTCCAAAATTGGACAAAGCTACCTCAAGAGATGGTGCATTCATCCTTCTTGGAAGTCTTTAAGAAGAGTTGGTATGGATGGCTACTGGTAAAGTAACTTAAAATGGGAAGTTTTGTTTATGAGTTTTACTAGACCGATATTTAGATCCCTTATAATTTTCAACTTCTATTATTTTGTGATTCTGTGAAGTGAAATGTCTGTAAAAAGAAGAGGGGGGGCTTCAATCCAGGTCCTCTGATTCCAAATCTAAAACCTTTTCCACTGTCCCACAATGAAGGTTTAATTTTTTCATTCGCTTACTCATTTAATTGTTTCTATCCATTTATTCCACAACTTATAAAGCATCTATTATGTGCTACCCATTGCACTGGGACACTGGAGGAAAGGCAGATCACATTCAAAAATAAATGGTGCAGACCTTGACTTCAAAGAGCTTATAAATTTCAATGTATGTAAATGTATACCAAAGAGGAAGCAAGGGAGTAGCTCTTTCTAGGAACCTGATGTGTGGATGCACAGGAAACTCACTACTGACTTTGATTTTAAAAAACATATGAGGAAGATGGATTGAAGGGCAGGAAACTTAGAATACTGTAGCATACACGACTGATATTTTGAAAAAGCTGAAGCTGTTTATAAATTCTAACTAAAGGGAAAATGAAAGAGGCCAAGAGAAAAGACACCTTGATCTAACTTTAGGGTGAGTGGGATAATGGTAATGGATTTCAGAGACTAGGCAGAGCTAGTCAACCCTTCCTCTTTTCTATTTTCTTTACCAAGAGGAAACATTTTCAGTCTAAGAAAGATAGAATGAAGAGGATTAGCAGAAAATTGAAAGTGAAGATGAGTGAAGAGATGGTAAGAGGGCACTCAGCAGTCCTCTATAAGTACAAGTCAATAGACCCAGAAAAATTACAGTCCAAGATAATAACACAGCCCCAACATGCTTTATGGTTAACAAAGTATTTTTCTCACAGTAACAATGAGTTAGGGAATAAAATTTGAGGTTCAGAGAAGTCAATGCTCATAGTTACTCATCTAGTTAAGTGTTAGGACAGAGACATAAATTCAGTTCTACTGATCGAATTAGATAACTAATGAAGGCACAGTGAATATTAGGTGACACAGGGAATACATCATTAGACCTGGAGTTAGAAAGACCATAATCCAAATCTGGCCTCAGGTACCAGCTAGGGTGGCCCTGACCAGCCCTTGACTTTTGTCTTCCTCAGTTTCCTCCTATATCAAATGGAAATAATCAGAGTACCTCTGATTATTATTATCTCTGATTGTTATCTGATATATATCTGATTATTAACTCTCAGGGTTGTCATGAATGTATAATGAGATTATATTTGTAGAGTGCTTTGGAAACTTTAAAGCATTACATGAATGAGAGCTCCAATTATTCAAAATCCTCTCTTCCTTCCACCCAGTCTCTTTCATTTTAATAGGACTTTCAATGGATCAAATTTAACCAAATAAAATTAAGCAGGAAAGCCTTCCCTTTGAATTCTTATTTGTTTTTAAACCCTTACTTTCTGTCCTAGTAACAATTCTAAGACAGAAAGACAAGGCCTAGGTTAATAAATGAAAAATAATTAACTAAAGGAAGATTTCATAGAAGAGGTGTCTGTTGACCTGATTCTTAAATGATGGGTTTGGTGTCAAAAGGGGAGGTTAGATGAGAACAATCTATTTCTAAAGAACATTATGAACTCTCCCCTTACTCCTGTCTGTCTGTCTCTCTCTCTCTCTCTCTCTCACCCCCCATCTCTCCTCTTTATCCTATATCTCTCCCCATCTCTGTCTTTGTCTCTGATTTTAAGATATTCCAGAAGAGAGAAATGAGAGCGAAATTACCTCACAAAGTACAAAATATGACAGCTCACAAAAACAATTCTAATCATTTGCTTTGGAATACGGTGACTACCCTGACACATGTGAATAGCTTCAGTAATATTACTGATAATTAATGTGTATACTCAATTAGAATTGCCTTTATCAGCCCAAGCTGTAAAGCTTTGCAGCCGACTGGTGATTATTAGTAGAGCCAACACATGTGTGACGACTTCTCCTGGCCTGCTGATAGGGAGGTATTGTGTTATACTTTTAATTTCATGAATAAACAAAATGTTTTTAGGTACGAGACTTAATCACAACATAGTCCAATGAATTAGTAAACACCTACCCCATGTCTGCTGAAATCCTTATATCCTCTGAAAGAGAGAGATAGTGTTGTCTTCTCGTGTCTATAAACAGCATGGGATTTGTTATGGCAGAAAAAGAAAAAGGAAAGCACTAATGAAATCTTGGGAGGAATTGAGAGGCATAGATTCAGGGCATAAAGAAGGGATTGTCCCCTTGTCAGATCACATATGAGGTATTGTGTTTACTTTTGAGTATGAGAGTTCATGAAAGGTGCTGACAAACTGGAGAGTGTCCAGAAGACCAACTAGGATGATGGAGGAACTTGTATCTATGTCATATGAGGATCACTGAAAGAGACTGGAGATATTTAGGCTACAAAAGGGAAGCTATGTTGCAGGGTGGGGAGAGCAATGGTAGGTATCTTTAGATAATTGAATAGGTCATCCTATGTAAGAAGTTTTAGATTTGTTCTACTTGACCTCAGGGGGAAGACTCAGGAGCAAGGGATGGAGATGGTGTAAAAGCAACTTAGGCTTGATGTTTGGTACCAGGAATAACTTAACAATTTTTGTTGTTTCTCAAGCATATCCATCATGTCCAACTCTTCATGACTCCTTTGGAGTGTTCTTGGCAAAGAGAGTAGAATGGTTTGCCATTCCTTCTCCAGCTCGTTTTACAAATGAGGAACTTGAGGCAAATAGGATTAAGTGCCAGAATCAAACAACTAGTGAGTGTCTGAGGCCAGATTTAAACTCAGGAAGATGAGTTTTCATGACTACAGACCTTCTAAGAGCTGTTCAAAAGTGGAACGAGCTACTGTGAGAGGGAATGGGCTTTTCTTCCACAAAAGTCCTTAAAGAGGGGTTGGAAGACCACTTGTCCAGTATGGTACAGTCAGAATGCCTTTCAAGGATGAATTGGACTGCACTGCTTCTGGACCTCCTTCTCCAAGGACCTCCTTCTCCAACTCTCCAAGCCCATGAATCTATCAGTCCTTCAACATTTTAATATCTGATCCACAAAAGCATTTGTGATTTCCTTAAGGGAAGGGAAGAGGAAAGGAAAGGAAAGGAAAGGAAAGGAAAGGAAAGGAAAGGAAAGGAAAGGAAAGGAAAG
>NW_025348986.1:0-7710 GCF_016433145.1 Gracilinanus agilis
TATAATTATTTATTAAATAATTAAAAACAGGTAAGAGAAAAAAAAGCATAGCCACATGTGGCCGGCCACTTTCTTAGCCATCTTCTTCTCCCCACACTGGCCAGCCCTGAGCCAGACTGTGCACCTCCTCATTCTGGGATTCTGAGGAAAAAACATGATTTCCTCTCCCCTCCACCAATCAATGAGCTTCATATCAAGTCCCTTTCCCAAGTAAAAAGAAGTTAATTTTAAGAAACACATTGAAGGGGTTGGAATGAAAAAAAAATCCTCTTAATAGACAACAACCACTGGAAATTGTGGGAAAAAGCAATATAACAGAGGAACAAACTATTGGTATTCTCATCACTTAGCACAGTGCCTGGCATACAGTGAGAGTTTTAATAATTTCCCACTGACTGATATAATAAGATATCCCTGAAGTTTATTGAGTAAGGTTTTTAGGGAGGTGAAGGGAAGTGCAGAATGATATGGTCAGAGCTTCACCTTAGATGCAAAAAAAGAGAGAAAGAACAATCAGACAGGCAAGAGGAGAACCAAGAGATCAGTGTTATGAAAACCCAGAGGAGTGGAAGCTGGGGTGTGTGGGAGCCAGGTCCAAGCTGAGAACTGATTGCTAAATTTTCAGGGTAAGCATTTACACCTCAGAAATGAGCAAACATTACAGATCAAGGCTTGAATGTTGCTTCATTGATTTATCTAGACTTAAGAAGGTGATAGAGAAAATGTTAATTATGCAGCATAAACTTTATAGTGTTTTGGGCATACTTTTCAGAGAGCCAGTTGTTAAATATTGATAAGAACACCTCTCTATGGAAGGCTCTTAGAGACAGCAATTCAGTCAATAAGCTGTGATTAAGCACTTACTACATGCCAGATGCTATGCTAACAACAACAACAATAATAGAAATAATGATGATGATAGCTAACATAGTTGTATCTATATCTATATCTTTGCCCTTGGTCAGTTGTATCATTGGTTTCCCTTACAATGGTATTTCTAAATGCTCTTAATGTTCCTTGACAGCGAAATCTCATGTTCTCGTATGAAATTAGACTCTGTTTAAGAGATTGCATGGAACAGTGGAAAAATTCCAGTATTTTCAGTCAGGAGACCAGGGTGTAAATCCTGCCTCTGTAACTTACTACTTGTATGACCTTCAGCAAGTGACCTTATCCTTCTGGGCTTCCATTCCCTTGTCTGTAAAATGAGGATAAAGGCATCCACCTTGCAGGGCTGCTGTGAGAGTCAAATTAGATAATAATTGGAAAGAGCTTAGCACAGCGATTGGCACTAATTAGGATTATTATTAGCACAGGGCTGGTACAGAGTAAGTGCAAAGCAGAGTGACTGATTGACAGTCTATGGTCCCTTCCACCCAGGAGGATGCTGGTAAAATGTTTAACAGCTGGCTCACTGAAAAGAATTTCCAACATACTATTAGGTATACTCTGTATTATTTACGTTGTTTACATTTACCTTAAGTATAGATCATCAATAAAACAATATTCAAGCCCATATTTATAATGTTTGCTTGTCTTTTTCTAAGAAACTATTTAACACAGTAGAATATGGATAGCCAAATGGTTGGGTTAGTTTTTTCTTGGTGTTCTCCCAGCTTCCAGAAGAATGTCCCAGATTCCGACCTCTATTGTCCAGACTGATAGGTTAATATTTCTTCTTTGTCTTTGAAATTGAAGTAGTTTCATGGCTGCCTTAGAAACTTAAGTCCTCAGAAGGATGACAAATGATTTCAGCCTAGCATCATTTAGAGCTCCCTGTAAAGGAAATCTCTCTTTCTGCATTCCCCTACCATTGGCTTCCCTGTGCATTCTTTACAGATATTGATTGGGAGGGGGGATTTAGTTCAGAATGGAGTGGATCTCTTTCTTCTCTCAGCCAACTTCAAATTAGATTTCTATTTTTGGTCTAGGGCTGAAAATGAGTAGGATAATGCATATTTTTCTGCCTATGTTCATGCCAGCTTACATATCCTAAACCCTAATGGCTCATACCAGAGAATCTGGAGGAAAATCTATTAAATCCAATGCCAGGCCACCAAAAAAAGCAGAATACTTAAATGGAAAATAGAGCACTCAGTGGTTTGTGTTCTCCCACCTCCTGATCTGTTTTACATGTATGCAGAACATATAAATATGTGTGGTACACTTGTATATGTGGTGTAGTGAAATGAGCTCTGGACTTCAAGTCAAAAGATCTAGGTTTGCATTTCAGCTTTTATCTGCATGGACTCTGGGGCTGAAAGTCATAGTTCATATCCCACTTTTGATCCTTACTGCCTCTCTGAATCTGGGCAAGTCTTGTAAACTCTGATAGCCTCAATGTCCTGTTCTGTAAAATAAAGGGGTGACCTGATGATATCTTTAAATTCCCTTCCAGATCTAGAGTCTAGGAATTAATTGGGAATAAGACTATTAATAAAAAAGGCATGTCAAATGGGATTTCTTGGTTGGTTTCCAGCTTTGAATTGTTTCCACTATTTATCTACTAGAATCTTTTGGATGTCAAGATATAACATTATTGTCTAAACACAGCTTTTAGTCCTTGGTTACAATGCAAAGTAACATAACAAATCCCACTCTTTTTCTGACCCAACAGTTCGTGGTAGAACTATCATCCCCAGGGTGACTTATCTTTTTAAAGTGATTGGTCTTAACATGGAAGTATGATTTGCATGACAATACATGTATAACCCAGATTAAATTGCTTACCATTTCCAAGATGGGGGGAGGGAAGGGAGAGAGGGAGACAATCGAGATCTTGTAATTTCAGAAAACACGTATTGAAAATTATTACATGTAATTAGGAAAATAAAATATATTTGAGTAAAAAAAGTGATTGGTCTTTCAGGGCCCATAAATTGCATTTAGAAACATCTTTGGGGCAATTCCTGGTTAATAAAACAGCTATGAATATATCTCTCTAGAATGGCATCTGTTCAGCATCAGGAAACCAAAGAAAGTGTAGTGGTGACAGGCAGCCAAATGTAATCTTGTTCTTTAGAAGTAGAATAATCATAACACACATGAAGACACTTGCTTTTAGTCTATATGACACTCAGGGTTCCCATCATCCCAAATCCCCTTAGAAAGATGCCCTGGATTTTAGATACTTTGTGAATCCAAATCCTCTCCAACCTATAAGGAATGAGCCCCCACCAATGACTTTACTTTGACTACTCAGCCAGAGGACCTGCTTAATTCTAAGTAAAGACATTTAATGTAAAAGCTATAATTCACAGCCTGTTTTCTCTCTACACCTAAAGAGCTAATTCATCTTCTGCAATATGATTAATCCTGTCTTATGCTTGCCAAGTTGATGTTTGAGAAAATGAAAATACACTTAGATGTTTCAGTTTGAAATTTAATGATGCCAGCTTAATAACTGCAGCTGAACTGTCCCAACCAGAAATGACTTTTCAGAACAAGGCAACAGAACTATAGGAACAAAAAGGGTTTTTTCCCCTTTGAACCACACAATGCATCGTACTTTCAGGATACCTTTTATGGCTTTTGTTTTTCTTCCTATAAACATTATCACACATAATGCTACATCTATAAGACCAGATGGCATATGAAATGTTTTAACCAACAGAAAGAAATAAGGAACAGAAAAATATTTGTGGTCTTTCCAGAAATCTTTCACAACCTTCACATTTGATGGCAATTACTAAGAGAGCAGCAAATTTGAAATTGTAGCTGAGGCATATAATTACCCATATTTGACCTATTTATATGCTCCCACGAGAGTTGAGAACACCAGATCTCTTCACCTCCTTTAGCTTGGTTCCTGACATATTTGATGAAGTCATAATATTGTGAGAGCATGTTAGCCTTTGCATGGTTAGACAAGCTTCCTATGTGGAGGAATAAACAGCTGGAGTGTCTCAAAAATATTAAGAGAGAAAGCCACCTACTGCTGGAACATATATCATTAGAGTCACAAAAAGAAATATGCTTAAAGAACACTATACAACACTGTTGAAGAGAAACAGCAGAAGGGAACAGTCTCTAAATGTAAGCACAGGAGTTACAGAAACAAAAATGGGAGTGTTGGTGCATAAATCAATCATATATGACTGGGATTGCCCAATGTTCGATTAAATTTTACAATTCATTGAATTACATTTTAAATTAAAATGTCCATTCAGGACAGCATAGTTTAGTCCAAAGAGCAGAGAAACTTGGAGTCAGAGGATATGGGTTTGAATTCTGGATGGACCCCTTGTATGACCTTGGGTAAACCATTTATCTTCTCTGGGACTTGGTTTCCTCATCAAGTAACCCTTATTGAACAGGTTAGATTAGATGACCCCTAAGGTTCCTGCCAGGTCTGAAACTACGATCCTTTATGTACACTATGTCACCATTATCTCAATGGTAAATCTTTTCCATCTCAAGGTCGAGTGACATGAGTCAATCATGGCAGCTTTGGCCAAGTGTGTGGTTCTGCAATTAATTTCAGTCTTCTTTAGGAGGAGGAAATAATTTCCACTCTGGGCTCAACTCTTCATCTAATTTATGAAGCCACCTTGCTTCATGAAAAGAAATACATTTTATCCACATAATTCAACATGTGCAGTATTCCAAAAGTTAAGTAAAATACTTAATCTCTTGCCACATATGGAATAGGTTTTCTTTAAAGCTGCATAGAATCCAGCCTGATCCACGAGGCTTGTGTATCACACCTTTCCCAAAGTAAGGAAACATTCATTCTTGGATTTTTTTTTGAGGAACTGCTTTTCAAATATGTAATAGAAACCAACTAAAATAAACCTCCCTGTTACTAATGTTCTCACCATTAGGTGATGTATTAGTTTGAATGAAAAACTTGCAAACGCACAGGAAAGAAAAACAAACCAATGGCAAAAAATCTGGCAACTTAAGCCATTTGAGCTAGCAGCAGTCAGGAATAAAGGTCCTAGTACTAAAAGTCATAGACACCCAGGGAAATTCAATAAACATGAATCAGGGCCTCATTAATTGAGAACAATAGCTTCAGAATATTCTTCTGTAAAGGACAGACCTGTTCAATAAACCATATCTTGCAGGTTCACTTGTCTTTAAGAGAAGAGTGCCCATTAGACAGGTGAAGGGGCCGAAGCAGAATTGAATCAAAAAGTGGATTACCTCTTTGTAAAAAGAAACTTGAGCTGCCCAGGAACAGCTCAGTCAGCATCCAACTCCTGATTACCTCAAACATTGGCCAGGGATCAAATAGCCTAAGTAAGGAACCACTAGGATCAAGTCCTCATTAACCAGACAATGCCTGTACTCTCATCCTCTCCTCCTTTCTATTGAATCCAGATATCCCCTTCCATCCAGGTGAGATTCCATTCCATTGCGCAAAAATTCCCATAGATTGGAATTGGAACTTTTCTTTTCTTATCTTAACTAAAATCTGCCTTTTCTCTGAATATATTATTTCTTTTTAAACTCTTTCCAAGAAGAAACTCTGCTTCATCTTCTTCCCATGATTCCTTGGCCCAGAAGTAAGAGCTGGTACCTTGTTACCCCTTGGGGATTTATCTATATCTTCACCTCCAACCTATCTCTCCAAGTCTCAGTTACAGATTTCTGTCTGACATTTCTACTGGTGGCTTATAGGTATTTTAAACTGAATACATCCCGAACTGAGCACCGATTTCCTCCCAGAGCATTTCTTCCTCTTTACTTTCCTATTTCTGTACTTTTTCTCAGTCAACCTTGGAATGATCATTGCCTCTTTCCTCTCCTTCATGCTCTACATCCAACTAGGTCCCTGTTAGACTGAATACAAACTAATTCAAAACAATTTTTCCCTTAAATCTCATTGATATCTCCTCAATCTCTTTCTGATCCATCTGCTTCTTTAAATTTTCAGTGAAATCATCATAAGTCTATATTAACTCTTGTTTGACCCATTGTAATAACCTCACTACCTCTAGGCTCTTCCCTTTTTTTGTCCCCCTTACTTGCCTTTGTCAGAGTTACCTTATTAAAAATTGCTCTGGTTCTATAATAGTGTTCTTCCTCTCTTCCTTCAGCTCAGAAACATTTCCATTGTCTATATAATTAAGACCAAAGTTCTTATTTTGATCGTTAAATCTTCAGGTTTAGTTCCTTCCAATCTTGTATTCCATCCCCCCCACCGCCGCCCATCCACAACCACCATACTCAATCACCATAGACCAGCCAAACCTTACTTCTTGCTGTTTTGTGAACACAAATGTTCCTTCTCAGTCTTTTTTTTTTTTTTTTTTTTTGCTAGATTCTCATCTCTATCTTCTAAGGGTGGATATCCCCAAAGCTCTGTTGGGCTCTCTTCTCTCTCTCTTCTTTTTCCATTGGTGATCTCATTCACCCCTATGGATTCAATTATCTCTACCCTAAGGATTCTTAATTCTATTTATCTAACACTAACCTCTCTCCTGAACTCTAGGCTTGAATATCCTTGATATCTTCATTTGGATATCTTGTTGGCTTTTTAAACACAATATGTTAAAAATATAATTCATTATCTTTCCCCTTAACTACCTCCCTCATTCAGATTTCCTTGTTTCTGTTGAGGAAACATCACCTTCCCACTTATCCATGTTTATAACCTTTGAATGATTCTTGACTTTCCCCCAATAGCCAAATCCTATTGATTCTACCTCCATAACATCTTTCATATCTGCTTTTTTTCTTTCTACTCAAGTGGCTAACACCTTAGTTAAGTCCCTTAACAGCAGGACCATTATAATTACTTCCTAATTAGTTTTCCTGCCTCTATCCTCTTCTGTTCCAATCTAGTTTCCATTTTTCTACTTGTATACTTTCAGTCTCTATTTAGAACAAAACATATAGTTTTCAGTCCAACAGTGAAGGCTCTCCATGATCTTGCTCCAATTTATCTCTGGAATCTTATTTCATATGACTTTCCTTCACAATACAACTTGTCTTTCTTTGAACATGATATTCTATTTTTTGGCCTCAATGCATTTTGTATTTTAGTATGTTTTTATTGTGTATTTTTATGTCACTATAGTTTCTCTTTTTTGTTTTCCAAGAGAGTAATTCTATCCGACAAATAGCAATTTTAGCAACTGAAAAAACAACAGCAGAAAACTAGTTTAATTGATCACTTAGCTGATAAATACATTGAAAAAATCTGAAAAAAAGTCTAAGCACTTGTGGACTTCTCACTTGTGCAAAGAGTTGGAGTAGGTTTCTTCTCATAACTCATCTTTCAAGCTATTATGTGTTTTGTATAATTTTTATCTAAGTACATCTCAAATCCCTATCTCTTTGAAAAGTAGAAGCTCCTTGAGACCAGAAGCAGTTTTGGGTTGTATTTTTAGCCTGGCAAGATCCTGCAGAGTCTAGCAAATAGCTTTGTACATAGTAAGAATTTAACAAAGATCTCTTGAATACAGAAATTTAATGAAGCAGTAATAAAATGACAAAAAAGTTAAACTTTTGCACATCAATGTTTCAAACCATTCAATTAAAGATCTAAAGGTCACAGTGGAAGTAGATTCACGCTGCCAACAAGAAACCATTAAAGGTCAGACTGAAGGGAATGATTTAAGCTATTGGAGTATTGGAGTACTTGGGAAAAAATTCTTTTTTTGGAACAGTCCTGAGCACAGAGTAGATCTGGAAGTATCTCCACCCCCCAGAACACACACACACACACAGAGAGAGAGAGAGAGAGAGAGAGAGAGAGAG
>NW_025348987.1:0-6632 GCF_016433145.1 Gracilinanus agilis
TGTGTATACCATTCAATTCAGCTAGCAATTATTAAATACCTGTGATTTGTGGAGCAAAAAGATATACAAAGACCAAGGGTCTCAGCCCTTTTTCTCATGAAGCTTATAATCCAGTAACCCAGGCAATGAAATGAACATTTCGAAACTATTACACTAAAGGAAGCACCCTCCCTGAAGTCAGAGTTCAAATCCCACTTCTAATGGTTATTATGTGAACTTGGTTGAGTTGTTCTCCTCTGTACCCCAGTTTCCTCAATGAAATAAATGAATGGAAAGAGATGGCATAGAATGTCTCTTCCCACTTTAGAACTATGATCTTATGTTCTGTAAAATGAGTGATTTGACCTAACTGGCCTCTCAGGCTCCTCTTACTTCAGCTCCACCATCCACTGATATTATGCTAGGTAATGTGCACAGAATAGATTCAGGCTTGAAATTTAAAAATTATAAGCCCCTTTGATAATAAGATAGCAGCTTAAACAAAATATATGGTCTCGTAGGTGAAAGCGGTAAAAATAAAGGCTCAATCATATTGAAGTTGAGATTTGTGAGTAATTTACTGTTTCTGAGGCTTTATAGTTACATGTCATGAAGGTCATCTCTAGCAGCACTTCTAATCAGAAATTTTCAGAGTTGGAGTGGACCCATTTGCCAACCCATGCCATCCCAAGAATCCACTGTAAAACATGGTCAGTATTTGGCCATCCAATCTTTGCTGCCACTACCTCTTAAGGCAGCCCATTTCCCTTTTGGATAGCTCTAATTGTTGAATCTAAATTTGCCTTCCTCTGAAACTTTTATTGACTATTTCTATTACCCTCTTGGGTCAAGCTGAACTAATTAGAATCCTCCTCTATGAGTTCTTCGAGTATTTGAAGACAGTTTTGCCCCCCTGACATGCCCTAAGTCTTCTCTTTTCTAAGATGAAAAATCCCTTCCTTTAACTAACAACAGAATCAGATTTTACAGAATGAATGATTCGGTTGTTCAACTAGCTGGTCCTTTACCTTTCGGCAAAGGAAGGTTTGCCTAGGGCCCATGATCTAACTGGCACAAACTCCCTTTGACTTCCATAACTTCCTGCTTTCAAGATAAAGCTGCCATGTGGGATGCTCAGCCCTGACAACTAGTTGTTATCATCTCTAAGAACCGAGGAAAGACTACAAGAGAAGAAATGAGGCAAAGAGGGAACTCAGATAGGCAGTAAACATGAAAAGATGTCACAAATGCAATTATGCATGCCATGCATCTCATTCTATTTCATCATGAGCTTTGGACACATTAGCATAGTTTGGGGTAACAGTGTTTTGGGGGGCCCACAGTTGCCTTTTAGATAGACTTGTTCTGTGTAGCTGTCACCGATGAGCTCCTTTTTATATATTTTTATTTGGATAAAACAGGAAAATTTCCCAGGTTCTTATTTTACTCTCTGTTAACAGCTTCTAATAAACATTAAATAATTGATTTTTTTTGTCTTCACAGATTATGGGCTTGGACTGATGAGCTTAATCACTGTGGCTTTTTATATAAAAATGATTTTGATTCCAGCATACTAGAGAAAACACAGTCATTATAAACTCTGAAAATCATGTTTACCTTTTCTTGAATTGAGCTTGTTTACATTAGTGATTATAGCTCATACTGTGGCATAATCCAGTTAATAGGACATGATAATTTACAAAAAGCTTAATGGCACTCTCAGACTATTGTGAAAATATTGTATTCTTTTAATGGTATAGTCTTGTGTCTGGAGGAAGTTTTGATAATTCCTCTTAATGAATAGCAATTGATAGTCCAATTGTTATTCTGATTTGTTTCCCTGTAGATAACCTTACATAGAACAGAGATGTAACTTTCTATTTTTAATGTTTCATTACCATAGCGAAATGCATTTTCTTTCACTTTTTGGGGACTAATTCCATCTTACTTGATCACATTTAGGCTGCAGATCAAATTAAGAAGCTGTATAATCTCTTCCTGAAAATTGATGCTACTCAGGTTGAAGTGAATCCCTTTGGTGAAACTCCAGAAGGACAAGGTAAAAAAATTAGACAAAACAAATGAATGCATTCGAATTCTTTATTTATGCAAACTATAAATTAAATTGCATGGAAGACTGTAGCAACAGCTTTGCATTAATTTAATTTTGTAATTTAATTTCTGCCATAGTCACAAATACTCCCATGATGGAGTTTAACATTTCAATACTTTTGGTTTGTTAGCATCCAAATACTCAGCATTGGAACAATTCCTTGAATTACTTAGAAACATCATCCTCTTTCTCTTCCTCTAGACATTTGTTTGTTATGACACAAATGCACTATTGCTCTTGCCTATCAAATTCATATATAAGCATAAATACACACACAAATATATATTATACATATTTAGTAATGATATCAGGCACATAACTGACCATTGCATTTCTTGCCTGCATAAGATTAGAGAAACTTGGTCTCAAATTAAAACACACACACACACACACACACACACACACACACACACACACACACACACACACACACAGACACACACACAGACCAGTGAGGCTAAGAACCAGCCAGATGTCATGTTTATTAGATGTATCTACAAGGAGAGGTTGGGGTTCTCACTGAAGGTTTTAGCTACTAGCCCAATGCAGACACAGCCACCAAGAGCAAGTCTTTTACCAAGAATAAATTTGTGGTGTAAGGCCTGTAACATGTATAATCTTAAGTGGGGGTGAACCGCCTCACAGAATTCCACAGTACCCCCCAGAACTCCAGGAGAGGGGGCAGTTGGAGCAGTTAAGAATGTGGGTATAAAAAGCAGGACATGCCTCTTGGCAAACTCACTCTTTGGGGGGACAGAGGGAGCTGGGTGGCTGGAATGGGGTAGGATTACTTCTTCTGAGTAGCTTAGCTTATCTCTAACCCAGAGTGAAGGGTGGTTCATTGCTGAATATTCCTTACAGACTCTAACCAGACTATTTCCCAGAGGCTGTGAGCACTGTGACAAAACCTTGTAAGCAGTGTCTCAGCCAATCCCTAAACAACTACAGATCTATGATCAAGACCCTCTCTACCATCTTGGACTTATTAATAATATTAGATTTTAGGAGAAACTTTAAGTTTTATTCAGGGGCTTTCCCCTCTGGGGAGGATAGCCATTCTGACAGCACCTCGAAGATCTTAGATAGATTTTACCTCACTCTCAAACCTAGAACCTTTCCTTCCTTCTCTGTTTCCCTGAATTAATAAATCCCTTCTCTTGTTAAGAGTGTGAGGTGTGAGTGTTATATTTCAGGTTACATAAGACTAATTCATACATTACCTAAGCCCAATCTCCATCCTGGCAGACCCTCAGAGTAGTTGTGATCCAGTGATCAAGAAAGTTGCTTGAAGACATCCTGAGTACTTTATCTATCTTGGGCTTAGGGAATAAGCCTCCAACAGTGGAAGATGCCAGTTTCTGTAGGATTATTCCTTTTTTGCTAGCCAATTTATCCTTGTGTTAGCTAAGTCAGATAGCCTCCATTTCTGGACAGAAAGGGATTCTGTTAACAGTTACCAGAAGCTGCCAAAGGAGGAGGAGGAGGAGAAAGAATTCCATCCACTCACTCCCCACCCTCTTGCTAGAGGTTTGCAGCCTGGGGCTTGGATCCTGCCGAGACACCATTGCTAACTGGTCCTGTTTTTACAGGCTCTAGCACATACACCAAGTTCCTCTTACTTTGGGCTATAGTTGTGCCCTTCCCCTACCTCCAACCCTCACTCCAAAGTATAATATATTTTATAATTTGACAGTAAGCCTCTCTAATCTGACCTCTTATCTCTCTAATCTTATCCAGGCTAGAAATGCAATGATCCCACTACTGTAGCATGGGAGCTCTGGCCTTCTGAGATGGATGCTAACCTAGGACATTTTCCTCCTTCTCGGACATCCTGATGGCCCTCAATGTCTAAGGGCTCACTGTATTGGTTCTGGACTTCTTGCAGATCTCTTATTGACTTTGACAACTTCATTTCAGAACTCCCTTTCTTCTACTGATTTTGTTAGCATCAACTTCCTTGGTAGGAAGGATTTTACACATGTGCTGTGAAGCCTAACCTATCTAAACATTCTTAATTGCCTTCAGGCAAGATTTTATGTTAAACCTTCTGGGGCACCAAGGGTGACACTTCAGGAACCAAAAAATTAGTCAGAACATCTTCATATAATGATAGATTCTGACTTTGAAAGATACTTTTAAAGTTACATAATCTAACTCTTTATTGCATAGATTAATACGTCAAGGCCAAGAAAGGTTAAATGACTTGCTAAAAATCATTTGAGTCTTAAATATAAGCACTTGGATTCAAATTCATATCTTGTGATTCCAAGTTCATCTTTTTTATGTTGTACTCTACCTCCTCCTAATAGTCAATCAGCACTCATTAAGTCCCTAATGTGGGCCAGACTATTCAAAGGTTACCATGACTTAGACATCAACTTGAGTATAAATGTTTTTTCTTTCACATTTTTGACATCTTTCTCTCTTTCCTTGTTTGTTTTTATGTCTGTTTTATATTTGTTCATATATGTGCATGCTCTTTTCTCTGTTAGAATGAAATCCTTCTTTAGAACTTAGTGTTTCACATTTGTTTTTGTATCTTCAGTGTCTGGCACCATCCCTAACATACTACAGGTGCTTAATCAGTGTTTCTTGATTTATTCTTTCTGTCCTTTAAGTATTTAATATGCTATCTGGAAATAAATATTTATTATTTGTAATTATTGTTCTTTTCTAATTTGCAACAAAGAGTCCAGGTATATTTGGTGAAGGTTGGTTATTATTCAGAAATTTTGAAGTAAAGATACCTGGTAGTATGGCTAAATGGGGAAATAACTCCCCTTTATCACCTCAAATAAATAATATAAAACAAGAGAACATATTATAATAATAATGTTAAAACAAAAGAACAGCAGTCCCCTCAAAAAATAGAATGAAGGAGAGTCTCATTTCAGTGGTAAACTCCCCTAAAGATCATACACTACAGAAATACATAAAAAATTAATCTCCAATATAATGAATGCTTATGGGATAAAAGAAAGTGAGAAACCAAGAGAGAGAAGTAAAACTTCAATAACTACACAAGAAGCAAAAATACAATTAGAGCAAGAGCTGCTAGAATACTTTAGATATTCAGAAAGAGCTTAAAAAGATGGTGATTTTGCCTCTGTAATGATGAGAATACGGTATTTGAAAGAAAAATACAGCATGAACATGAGAATCAACATTGTAGGATAAATGGAAAATCTTAATAAAATAGAGAATCTCTAAAGGTTGAAGTGATCTTTGTGGAACATACATTTCTGTATTATAGAACATCTGGACAAGTACTTCACACTTTTAGAAATCGAGGCACAGTGGAGCTTAAATGGAACTCTAAGAAACATTGTTCTCCCAAAAAAAGTATAAGAAAACAAAGAATATGACCATCATATATTTGGAAATTCATAAAACTATTGCCTAGAAGTTTTGAAATGAAAGGACAAAGCTTCCAGCTAGAGAATTCAAAGGACACCTAAAGAGAGGAATCTAAAATTCAATTCATGCTGATGTGTAATGAAGAACTTAAGCATTGTAATGTCAAGGGGAAAATTTTCAATAAGGCAAGAGGAAGTTATTTAATTATTAGTGTAAAAACAGTTATTGGAAAACAATCAAATATTGTTATTCATATAAAAATCTTAATTCAAATTGTTCAGTTTGTCAGTGAGGTTAAGAAATGAAAAGCAGAATTAGGTTTATATCAACATCTCACACCCTACACCAAGATAAATTCAAAATGGTTGAATGACTTGAATATAAAGAAGGAAACAATAAGAAAATTAGCTGAACATAAAATAGTATACCTATCAGATCTATGGGAAAGGGAAAATTTTAAAACCAAGCAAGAGTTAGAAAAAATTACAAAATGTAAAATAAATAATTTTGATTATATTAAATTAAAAAGGTTTTGTACAAACAAAAACAATGCAACCAAAATAAGAAGGGAAATAACAAACTGGGAAGAAATCTTTATAACAAAAAACTCTGACAGGGGTCTAATTACTCAAATATACAAGGAGCTAAATCAATTGTATAAAAAATCAAGGCATTCCCCAATTGATAAATGGGCAAGGGACATGAATAGGCAATTTTCAGATAAAGAAATCAAAACTATCAATAAGCACATGAGAAAGTGTTCTAAATCTCTAATAATTAGAGAAATGCAAATGAAAACAACTCTGAGGTACCACCTCACACCTAGCAGATTGGCTAAAATAAAAGAAGGGGAGAGTAATGAATGCTGGAGGGGATGTGGCAAAATTGGGACATTAATGCATTGCTGGTGGAATTGTGAACTGATCCAACCATTCTGGATGGTAATTTGGAACTATGCCCAAAGAGCTAAAGGACTGCCTGCCCTTCGATCCAGCTATAGCATTGCTGGCTTTGTACCCCCAAAGAGATCATAGATGAACAGACTTGTACATAAATATTTATAGTTGTGCTATTTGTGGTGGCAAAAAACTGGAAAATGAGGGGATGCCTTTCAATTGGGTAATGGCTGAACAAATTGTGGTATATGCTGGTGATGGAATACTATTGTGCTAAAAGGAATAAT
>NW_025348988.1:0-9697 GCF_016433145.1 Gracilinanus agilis
AGGGGATGTGGCAAAATTGGGACATTAATGCATTGTTGGTGGAGTTGTGAACTGATCCAACCATTCTGGCTGGCAATTTGGAATCATGCTCAAAGGGTTATAAAAGAATGCCTGCCCTTTGATTCAGCCATACCATTGTTGGGTTTGTACCCCAAAGAGATCATATATAAACAGACTTGTACAAAAATATTTATAGCTGCGCTTTTTGAGGTGGCAACAAACTGGAAAAGGAGGGTATGTCCTTCAATTGGGGAATGGCTGAACAAACTGTGCTATATGTGGGTTATGGAATACTATTGTGCTCAAAGGAATAATAAACTGGAGGAGTTCCAGGCAAACTGGAGAGACGTTCAGGAACTGATGCAAACCGAAAGGAGCAGAGCCAGAAGAACATTGTACACAGAGACTGATATTCTGTGGTAAAATCGAATGTAATGGGCTTCTGTACCAGCAACAATGCAATGACCCAGGACAGCTCTGAGGGATTTATGGTAAGGAACGCTACCTACATTCAGAGGAAGAACTGCAGGAGAGGAAACATATAAGAAAAGCAACTGTTTGAACGCCTGGGTCGGGATGGACATGATTGGGGATGTGGACTCAAAACTACCACACCAATGCAACCACCAACAATTTGGAAATAGGTCTTGATCTCAAGGACACATGACAAAACCAGTGGAAATGTGCATCGGCCATGGGTGGGGGGAGTGCGGGGGGTGAAGGGGAAAGTAGGAGTATGATTCATGTAACCATGTTAAAAATGATTATTAATAAATATTTAAATTAAAAAAAAAGATATGTCCCAACATCAATACCTGGTCATCATACAGCACAATAATCAACTAGCACCAATCAGCCAGTCAAGTAGTAAGACCATAGCAAGTCCACAGTCTAAAGATCAGACCATAGCTTTCCCACAATACACTGATCAGCCAGAATCAGTGCAGGAGTCAGGGAGTAGCCAAATATTACACCAAGATAACTATCTCACACCTAATTGCAGTCACTGAGAAACATCCATAGATTATCATGACAGGGAAGAAGAATCAGCTACAGAAAAAGAGACAACTTCTAAACTTCAAACATTTCAAGGTCTTCAGTGACATCGATGAATAATTGCAAAGGCACAAGTGACATCATAATGAACTCTTTGTTTAGCTTCTATCAACTTTAACTGCAAGAAGAAGAAAGAAGAAAGAATTAGTCAAATTTCATGGACACACAACTTTGGTCTTGACACAAGTCAACACAACTGAATATTAGTTCCAGTGCAAGTTGACAAGCGTGTGAGGTAATATCATACAACACAACGGAGGCATTGCTGTCTTCACGGATTGTCACAAGGACATCAACACCAAGGACTACAAGGACAACCATGACCTGTCTACAAAACCGGTGTATTGGACAACAATGCTGTGAAGAGGTTCATCTGATCAGCACTGGATCCATGCATTTGGAGAGCACTCCTTATATCCAACAGAATTCTCACTGCAACCAAAACTTTAGAATTCCATCCACTCAGTACATGCAATTGACAGAAGAATTCCAAAGGAGTATGTGACATTTCATTATACAGTTAGGTCATACTAGACAACACATGATATATTTCTGACTTCACATATACATATGAAATATTAACTTATACATGGGAGAGAAGGATTTGTCTGCCTTAGCTTAGAATTTTCCTCTTACTATGGTTCAGACACCTTCTACTCAAAACCATCTGACATTTCTTTTAAAGAAATATGTAAATGTTCTTTTAAAGAATTATGTAAATGTTCGCTTACTAATTCTTAGGAATAATTTCCTTAGTAATAATTTTTACTAACACACAGGGAAAGAATAGTTAGTTTGATAAGTTAAAACAGGGTCAGAAGTTTCTTTGTAAATATTGTACATAGTTTAAGTCTATGGTTTAACCAAAAAGCTTATAATGTAGTTTTATAACTATAACTTATAGTGTTAGGTTTACTTATCTTTACTAATGCTTCCTAACATAGGCAGAAGTGTACTTACAAATTTACAAACCAACTCTTAGGAAGGTTGAATTAGATTTTAGAAACTTGCTAGATATTTTTCTTTAGTTCTTACTTTTATTGTTAATGAAGTTAGAAAATTTCATAGCTAGAGTTTATTAGTTTATTTAGCTAATGTTTGCTTTAAGAATGTTCTGTTGAAGTTTTGCGTTTAATCTTGTTTTCCTTTCTGTTCAAAATTTTTGTAAAACTTAAATCCCCATTTCTTTCCTTATCTTTCTCATAACCCCTTAGAATAGTAAGAGGTAAGAATAGGAACTAAGAAACCCTTTTTTTGTTTTGCAGTGTTTAGATAGGAATAAGGGGATAGTTTAGTTTAGCCCTAGTGTAATTATAGAATTCCTTGAGAAATTAGGGATCTGGAAATGTCACAAGGTACGAATTTTTGAAAGACAAATGAACAAATTGTAATGCAGGATTTATGCAAGATCTCTTGCATTTGAAAAATTACCCTAGGCAATCCAGTTAGTTAGGAGAATGGAAATGTGGCCTGGCAGGTGGCTTAAGTTTGTCATTTTTAGTTCTGTCCAAGGGTTTTTAGCATTGCAACAATTCTTGGGTTTTAGTAATCATTTCTTAGGACATGTATTTAAGATGATAATTTTTAAAAAATTTAAACCCTCACCTTCTGTCTTGGAGTCAATACTCCAAGATATTGGAGTGTATTGGCTCCAAGGCAGAAGAGTGGTAAGGGCTGGGCAATGGGGTTTAAGTGACTTGCCCAGGGTCACACAGCTGGGAAGTGTCTGAGGCCAGATTTGAACCTAGGACCTCCTTTCTCTAGGCCTGGCTGTCAGTCCACTGAGACACCGAGCTGCCGCCTAAGATTATAATTTAATTTGTAAGTTTTGAGATTTCTCTTTAGGCACATTTCTCAAAAACTACTTGGAAAGGGGGTTTCTTCTACTCTTCAAAAGGAGAAATTTATATCCACCACTATTTTTCTACAGGAAGTTACCAATCAGTGTATTTTGGGGAATAGTGCACAATTATATCCCCCAGAAAAATAATATATAATGATTTAGTTAAAAAATCTAGTACTTGTGATTGACTCTCAGTGGTGGAATTTACATTTGGTTTGAAGACACATGACAGATTCCCCCACCATGATTTTTTTAATAATATTTGCATGTTTTAACCTTGATATTAAATTATTTTCAATAGTCATTGTTTTAACACTTCAAATATTTTACATAATTGATTATTCCACCAATTATATTCTGATCTAAACTTATTACATAGCCAACCTATACAACTTGTCAGGAGTATTGCTGCTCATCTGTTTCTTTTAAACAAAAAGAAAAAAAACTTTTGCATGAGGCTAGGTATTCAATACATTTAGTCAAATTTTGCATTGTAAATTTAATTGGTTGCCAAATATCACAGTGAATGAATTTACTCTATATCATCAGTGCATATTAAAATCAAGATTTTGAGATATTTGGGGGCATCAAATCTCCCTGTTTTCCTCTGGATCTTTTCTCTTTCCCTTCCTCAGGTAACCATCCAAGAAAAGGGGAAGAAAAAAAATGCTGAACATATATTTTTACCTTTGTTCTCTGTTGATATTTTGTAATTATGGGATGAAATTATCTCTTTCTTGTCTTCATGATCTCTCCCCTTCTCCCCTCGTGGTCATCAAGGAGTGGGAGAGAAGAGATGTCTGGCAATTTTGTATATTTATCCTTTATGTGTAACCAATTAAATAATCTTAGAGATTAGGAGACCCCCAAATCCATAAAATCCATAAAAATGTTGCTTTTTGAATTTTCCAAACAGCCTCTGCCTGTCTCTTCCATTTGTTGGAAAAGGAAGAGAGGGGACTTTCCCAAAAGTAAAATCTCCCAGCATAGGCAAAATACAGAACATAGAGCCATCACAGACAGATGACATATGGACATCAACAACATGACATACAAGACAAACATAAAACATTTATTCTCATCAAGGTCTTGAATTGCTAGAATCTTTGAAGTAATTAAAGCTGGTGTATTGTAAAAGGGGTTATTTTTTTTTTTGGATGAAGTTAGGGCTGACAGTTGACAAATCTCAGTTCAATTTACTTTTCATGCTCCAACAGTCTCTGAAAGCTTCCTAAGTTTACTTTCTGATCAACATCCATACTTTTCTTCTGAGAAATTGAGGGCTGTTTTGAGACAGCAGCAGTGGAAGGGGGAAGGTTTCAACTGCCTGCAGTAAGATGAAGGGCAGAAGGAGGAAGTGGGCGGGTCTCAAGTGTAACTCCTAGCAATTTTTGAAAGTCAGTAAGCCACAAAAATGTTTTGTGGTGTTGTGAGGAAGATTAGGAAGTAATTAATTAAGAAATAAGGTTCATCTATCAGACTGGAGCTGGAGCATTCTATGATGGAACGAAGGAGAAGGAAGTAGTGCCTTGTGCCCTGAGAGAGGGACTCCATTAGTGGTGGGCAAACTGTTGCCAGCCCAGGGAGATCTCAGACCCTGCTTCCTGATTTCCTTGGGATCCTGAGTGGAAGTGGATTTCCAGTAAGAGGAGAAGACCTACAGAGCAGAACCAAGCAGAGGAGGAGTTTGAGACCTGGTGGACAGCAAGTTTACTCTACTTGGTATATTGGACCACCTAGGATTTTGGCATCCAGTGAGCATCTTTGGAAAACTGTGAGAACCCTCCAAGCCACCGCTCTGATCCATAGCTGTGCTGTTCAAGTCTGGAACCAGGCTTGAATCAGCTTCCCACAGACTGCATTGCTCCATGGGCCCTGACTACTGGATCACTTAGATTAGAGTAGAATAAGTCCACCCCTTGCCCTGTTGTTTTACCCTTTAGGTTTTAAGTATAGAAATCCCTTTTCCCACCTTTATTTTAGTTAAATATAATTAAACCCTATTAAAACCTTTCACCTTGCCTTTTGTATTCAAAGCCTCTGGCCCAGGGATGGTAGTTGATCAACAGCCATTTTGTCAGTTAGCAGCAGCATAGCTGACCTCTGGTCTCCCCAACCTGGTCTAGTCTCTCCTAAACCCCACTGTGTGTACTCACAATCATTTAGATTTATTATAACATCACTGCTGTCTCCATTATTATTTATTATATTTTCAACAGTGGCTATTACTAAATGGAATCTTTCCAAAAAAATGTAGAGTAGCCAGGCCCTCCTGGTGGGGTTAGGGGGTGGTGGTGGTTAAGGAAAGGGTTTTATCATTTTGAATTGGCCATTTCTGAGAGAGAAAAAACTTCCTCATCTATGGGTGGTTTTGAGTCCTCTTTATGATTTTAAACACTCTGATCTCTTAAGACTCCTGTCTAAAGGAAGTGTTGGGTGTAGAGAAGATATTTCTTTTTTTTAAACCCCTACCTTCTGTCTTGGAGTCAATACTGTGTATTGGCTCCAAGGCCGAAGAGTGGTAAGGGTAGGTAATGGGGGTCAAGTGACTTGCCCAGGGTCAGATGGCTGGGAAGTGTCTGAGGCCAGAGAGGATATTTCTATAAAGCTTCAAGCTTACAGAGCTTCCTTTAGGGAACCAAGGACAGACAGTCTAAACAAGATCTAGAAATTTCCTTAACTGAGCTATACTAATCTTCCCTCGAGCCAGTAGCATAAATTTTAACATCTGTATAAACATATTTCACTCTTTTGAGCGATTCTTTCTAATGTTTTACTCCTAACTACTGATGATGCTCTCCCCCCACCCCTCTCCTTGCTACAAAAATATGCCTTTTGTCAACCAGAGAGAGAAATAAGAGACTGGAAGTAATGGAGAGAACAACAGAGAGGAAGAGAAAGATACACAGAAAGAAGGGAAAGAGCAACAGAGAAAGGGAGAGATGAAGAAGAGAGAGTCAGAGACACAGTGAAATTGCAGAAGCTGTTCTGAGAACTTACTGTTATAAAGTGAGATGATGCTCTGTTATTTTTGTACTTTTTTTGTACTTTTCTCTCAATTTCTCAGATGCTGCCATGAAGTACATTTTTTTCTAACAGAATAGAACTCAAGGATACATAAAAGTTGGCATCCAAAGCACATTTTTCATGTAAATTACATTTTAGTCTAAACAGAATTCAAGCCTACCAATGCCTTATTTTATCCAATTATTATTTGGATAATAGACCTTCAACATATTTCAAAAGGTAGGTTAAGCGTGAGAACCTTTAAATTTATGGAGTTAAGTTCAGTGTGGGAAATGTTATAAAGAAGTGGGCAATCTGAGTAGTGAGGAGGGATAAAAGGAGATATGGTGATAAATGAGGAATGAAGGGGATAGCTGAGTGTAGGGATGCATGGGTGAGGCAGTATACTGGAGATAAGGGAATGGATGGAAGTATATAGGAGGGCAGCTCAAACAGGTTTATTCACAGGAGGCTAGAGACAGAGGGTACTGTTAGGAATTAGACTGGATCCTTCAGGAAGGGAAGGTATCTCTAAGGTACAAGATGAATTTGGGCCAGTCAGAAATGTTTATATCAAGGCTGGGAGTTTGTCTTGTTAATTTCTAAAGCCCTTTGAGGAAGATGTCAAAGGCTCCTCCCTGTGTTGTGAGGAAGATTATTACTTAGTTATTGGCTTAGTATTAGTATTAGTCCTAACAGGAAGGGCTGGAGAATTCCAAGATGGAATGGGGAAGGAGGAAGTGGCTCTTGCTCTCTGAGAGAGACTCCATTGTGGTTGGGGTAAGTTGCAACTGACTTTAGGAGACACCAGATTACCAGAGATCCTGTGGGAAGAACGTCACCTACTTGTGGGAGACTTTCGGTAGAGACTGCTAATCCCAACCTGAGTTGCAGGTCAACTTGGGCTGGGTCAACTCCCAGAATGTCTACCCACCTGGAAGAGTACAACAGGTGGTCCAAGAGGAGCAGAAACACCACTGGAGTGGAACTGGATACTACTGTGAGAATATCCACTTCAATCCTGCTTTTCCCTGGGCCCTATCTTGATTAGGTTTCAGTGTAGATAAGTCCCTTCCCTGTCCCTGGAGTTTGCCCCTAGTCTGTAGAGTGTAGTAACCTCCATTCTCATCCTTATTCTTAGTTGTCCCCGATTAAAAGTGTTATAAAACTCTTGTTTTTACTTGCTGGTTTCCATAGGCCTAGACTAGATACTGCAAGGTGGCAGTTGGGCCCAACTGCCACTTCAGTAGCAGTCAGCTCCTTGGCAGCAAAACCTGGTCTCCCAATCTTGTTTAGTCCTGTCCATATGTAATTCCTGTCTCCCTCACCCCACTGTTAACCCACAGATAATTTAGTTAACTTTCCTGGTAATTCACCATTTCACCTGCCAGTGAAATTGATGTCTGGAGGAAGTCTCCACTGGGTACTTCCTGCCCAAGATGGATGCCTAGGTTTCCCCTAAGAAAATAAAAGGAAAATCATTATTCCCTCTTCAGGCTTTGCCTTAATCTTCAATTCAATCATTCACCAGAGGCTTTGTAAAGGTAACAAAGGGGATTTATTAATGTCAGGGATAATCAGAGGGAAAGAGGTTTTAGGTTTTTATAACTGCTGCTAGGGATAAGGCTGGTGCTGGGGGATGGGTCACAGGAGGGTGTTAGACTGAGAGAGGCCAGCTCTCCCAGTCAGGAATGTTTAACTGCCTTTGAAGTAAAGTATTTATCAGATCACTAAATTAGGTATGGTTTGATTTAGGATGTCCTACTTGTCTACAGAAATGAAACCCATGATGTCCAACCACCATGCCCACCCTTCCTCCTAGGGCCCAAGAGGAAATTCAGGGGAAATAATAGAGATGTAAATGGAGAGATCAGGGAGAGGACCAGAGAAATCAGACCAGGTCCAAATGCCCAAAAACAAGAGCCCAGGCCAAGGCAAAGCCAAAAAGCAAAAGCCCCCCAAGTTGGAACTTCAGCACTATTTATAGCCTCAGGTTCCAACTGCCTTTCTGAACATTCTAAAACCCCTAACTGCCAGGGCTGCTTACAATTCAATTTGCAAAAGCAAAAGTCTTCTGCTACCGTGTTTCCCTGAAAATAAGACATACTTCAAAAATAAGACATGGCAGTGATTTTGGAGGTTGCCTAATATAAGGTACCCCCCCCCCCGAAAATAAGACATACCATAGTCCCACATTGCTGGGTCACCCTTTACCTTGCGGGGCTGCTCCTGGTTGGCTTTGTTGATCCACAGCGGGCAGAGTGATTGTATGGTAGGCGAAGGCTGTTTGGCAGCTCCAGATGCTCTGTGCAGCAGCCCATGACGTCTGGGCTGCAACACAGGAAAAATGTATGTTCCTGTCACACCTGACTGCACCTGACAGTCTTAATTGCAGAGGCAGAATGTTCAAAACTCACTGTGGTTTCCCCCTCGGTGGTGTTACACTGATGCACATGCCACCTAGATACTGTTTCAGGTGCTGTGCTGTATTTGCCTGCTTTGGAGTAGTAAGTTATTTATAATTTATTTAAACTTTTTTGGGGAGGGGGCTGCTGAAGGGGTTGTTAGTTTATTTCTGCTTGCAGTTTAGCTTGACTGGTGACCAGGGCTACCTTATTTCCTTCCCCTGGGGCATCCCAAACTACCTGAAACCCCTAAATTCCTAATAAAATGTACCTGACCATTAATAATGTGCCTGCTTCAGCTACCGTAGAAGCTAGAAGGCATATAGCTGGCAGCTTGCTCAGGTGCATCCAGCACTTACCTGAAGAAGAGAACCTGTGCATGTGACAGGCGATCTGGGATCTGGGAAGTTTCACATAATAGGACGTCCTCAATTAGCATGCCTTATGAACAAAGACCCAAACTCTTTAAAGCAGACCCTACCACATCTCCTCACTATTATGACAAGCTCGGGGTGCACCCAGATTGCTGGAAGTAAACAATAAATCACTTTCATTCTTTATGGGGTGTAAGCTGAAGTACTGTATGGTACAACAAATAAAGTGCTGGTTTATTTTTACCCCTAGAATATGAGCACAAAAAGAAAGAGCTATTCTGTTGAGTACAAGAAGGATATCATGGAAGAGTCTTGGGGCAAAAATATTACTGCTTACTGCAAAGAGAAGATGTTGAATGTGTGATTGGTCCAAAAATGGTGAGCAGATTATGGTAACCTCAATCAACAGGTGAACAATGGCAATGCTAAAAAGCACAAGTGTGGATCAGTTCGGCAACCATTATTTTCTGAGCTAAAAGAACTGATCTGTAATTGGGTTGTTGACAGGAGAACAAAGGCTTTGGTTGTGAATAGGGCTCAGATTCAAGAATTTGATCTTGCAATGGCACCCCAGTTTGAAATAACCCCCAATGATTTCAAAGCATCACAACACCGGCTGGATAATTTCCTTCAGTGAAGTAAACTGTCTTTAAGACGATCCACAACACTGTTTAGGCTGGAAGATGCTGAAAATATTAAACGTGCATTTTTTTATTTTTTATTTTTTATTTATTTTTTATTATTTTTTTGACATTTATTAATATACATTTTTAACATGGTTACCTGATTCATACTCCTCTTATCCCCTTCACCCCCCCACCCCCCCGCACTACCCCTACCCATGGACAATGCGCATTTCCACTAGTTTTGTCATGTGTCCTTGATCAAGACCAATTTCCAAATTGTTGGTAGTTGCATTGGTGTGGTAGTTTCGAATCCACACCCTCAATCACGTCTACCCCGACCCATGCGTTCAAGCAGTTGTTTTTCTTATATGTTTCCTCTCCTGCAGT
>NW_025348988.1:9788-10693 GCF_016433145.1 Gracilinanus agilis
GCCTGGAACTCCTCCAGTTTATTATTCCTTTTAGCACAATAGTATTCCATCACCCGCATATACCACAGTTTGTTCAGCCATTCCCCAATTGAAGGACATCCCCTCCTTTTCCAATTTGTTGCCACCACAAAAAGCACAGCCATAAATATTTTCATACAAGTCTGTTTATCTATGATCTCTTTGGGGTACAAACCCAGCAATGGTATGGCTGGATAAAAGGGCAGGCAGTCTTTTATAGCCCTTTGAGCATGGTTCCAAATTGCCAGCCAGAATGGCTGGATCAGTTCACAGCTCCACCAGCAATGCATTATAGTCCCAATTTTGCCACATCCCCTCCAGCATTCATTACTCTCCCCTTCTTTCATTTTAGCCAATCTGCTAGGTGTGAGGTGATACCTCAGAGTTGTTTTGATTTGCATTTCTCTAATTATTAGAGATTTAAAACACTTTCACATGTGCTTATTGATACTTTTGATTTCTTTACCTGAAAATTGCCTATTCATGTCTCTTGCCCATTTATCAATTGGGGAATGGCTTGATTTTTTATACAATTGCTTTAACTCCTTGTATATTTGAGTAATTAGACCCCTGTCAAAGTTTTTCGTTATAAAGATTTTTTCCCAATTTGTTGTTTCCCTTCTGATTTTGACTACATTGTTTTTGTTTGTACAAAAACTTTTAAGTTTAATATAATCAAAACCATTTAATTTACATTTTGTGATTTTCTCTAACTCTTGCTTGGTTTTAAAGTCTTTCCTTTCCCAGACATCTGACAAGTATACTATTCTGTGTTCACTTAACTTGTTTATAGTTTCCCTCTTTATATTCAAGTCGTTCACCCATTCTGAATTTATCTTGGTGTAGGGTGTGAGATGTTGATCTACACCTAATCTCTCCCATATTGT
>NW_025348989.1:0-7753 GCF_016433145.1 Gracilinanus agilis
ATATATATATATATTTATGCGGGTACATATTCTCTCCTGTACTTGAACGTAAACTCCTTGGGAATAGGGTTTGTTTCATTCTTTGTGCTTGTATCTCTAGAATTTAGCAGGACCTGACACATAATTAGTGCTTATTAAGTATTTATTTATTGATTGAATGATTGATTATAGTAAGACATTGAAATTCATTTAGTAGTTTGTTAGTAGGGTGGGAGGATGGGAGAAAGGGATTGACATAGTCATAACTATGCTTTAGGAAAATCATTTTGGGAGCTGTGTGGGGACGGACTTGAGTCAGGAAGTGAAACCTGAGTTAGGAATACTGAACTGAAGCCACTACAATCAGGAAAAAAGTGCTTAAAGAATGAAGTAGGGTGGTGTCTGTATTAGTAGAAAGCAAAAAATTCACAAGATGAAAGAGAGAAAGAAATTACAATATCTGACAAGTAATTAAATATGGGATATTAGCAAGAGTAAGGAGACAAGGTTGAAAACGATTTCAAATCTTGGATGGTGGTGCCTTTGAAAGTAATAGGGAAATTAAGAAAAGGAGATGATCAGTTTAGAAAGCAAGAAAATGAGTTCTGCTTTAGACATTTTGAGTTTAAGATGTCAAAAGTACCTCTTATGCTAGATTTCAAAGAGCTATTTATTAATATGAGGTGATCTCAAGCCAGAGTTTAGAGCTGGATGGATACATAAACCTAGAAATTATCTTCCTATAGATAAAAGGTAATCCATGGGAGCTGATGAGATCACCAAGTGATAGAATATATAGGCAAAAAAAAAAAAACAGAAGAAAGCCAAGGACAGAGACTTTAGGGGCATCCATAGTTGGTAGACATTGTCATGAATGAAGAACCTGACTGAAAAAAGAAGTCATTACACAGTTATATAACCAGGAAAGAAGAGAAATGAAAACCCAAAAGAAAGAGAATATCCAGGAGGAGTTGAGCAACAAGGTTAAATGTTAGAGAAAGATCAAGAAGGGTGAAGATGAAGAAAATAAAATTAAATTTGACATTTATGAAATCACTGGAAATCTGGAGGGTGGGGGGTGACTTTTAATTAAATGATGACATCAGAAGCCAGAATGCAGAGTATTTAGAAGAGAGGGGTTATGAATTGGAAGAATTGAAATCAGATGATTTTTTATGGCATTCAGCTGAGAAAGAAAGGAAAGATATAGTGCAATGGTTATCAGGCATAGTAAGGGCAAATTAATTTCCATTCCTAAAAATGAAGAGGACTGGGGAAGCTAGGTGATTCAATGGATAGAAAGCCAAGTCCGGATACAGGAGGTCCTGGGTTCAACTATGACCTCAGACACTTCCTAGGTGTGTGACCCTGGGAAAGTCATTTAATCCCAGTTTTATAGCCTTTAATGCTCTTCTGGCAGAGGATAACGGTTTTATTTTTTTAAGATGAGGAAGACTTATGGAAGTTTGTAGGAAACAAGGAAAAATATGATTGAGAGGGATCGAAGATTAAAGAGACAATGGAGATGATAATTGGGTCGATTTTCTAGAAAAGATGGGAGTGGATGGGATCAAATCTATATATAGACCATTTGGACTTGGAAAGCAGATGGTTCATCTCTTCATCAAAGCCTAGAGTGAAGTAAGAGTGGGGATAAGGGTGATGTAAGAGAGATTTGGGATGAAGAGGAGGGAAGAAGATGTACTTATGGGCAAATGATATTTTTTTATGAAGGATGAAGCTAGATCCTTACATGAATTGGTTTGTGGAGGAGGTTATATGGGAAACAAAGAGAGAATAGAAGGGCCCGATTGAAGTATTATATGTAATATGAATTTGCAGTGGACCAAGTCACCAGGATTTTAAGATTTCTTTCAACTTTGTTCAAGAGTATATAAGTATGGACTCAGATACTTCCTATGTGTGACCATGGACAAGTCAATTAACTACCAGTGCCTAGCCCTTCCTGCTTTTCTGCCTTGCAAGTAATACACAGCATTGATCCTAAGAGAGTGGGTAAGGATATTTTTTTAATAGTATGCGAATAGGAAAAAAAAAAGAGATCGATGGTTAGAGTAATTCAAGGGCAGGATTTTACAAGGAAGGTATGACCTACAATAATTAAAGGGGTCAAGGTATTTGAATGTAGAGGATAATATTGTGATATCTACATTACCAAGGACCAAACTAGCTTGTAGAGTATAACTAGCATAGGTCTGAAGGTCTTAGAAAGAACTAAGGAACTGAGAGACTGGAGGCCATTGTAAGGATGGATAGGGTTAGGCAGAGTAAAACACAGGCAGAAATGGAAATATAAATGATTATGACCAAATTAAAAATGGAGTTTTCAAGCATAGAATTGGGTGATGGCAAGATCTCTACCTGTAGCAGAATTTGGAGGAATAGGTCATGGGAGCTGAATCAGTTGAGAAATTTCAAAGTTAAGACATTACAGAGAAAACCAACATGTATTTTGAAATCCTTTAGTATGAGAGAAGTTGCATGAAGAAAAAGACTGTGAACCAGGCAATGAACCCATTGACAAAAGAAGGGAGAAAGATCCAGTATTAGGAGATAATGGCTACCAGTATCTGGTCTGGGTGATAAAATTGGAAAGCATGAACCTCAAAAGAAAAGAGATTCTTAAGTGATAATGATCAAGGGAGGTAATAGAAGTAGCAATGGGGAGCATGTAGTGTCCAACTCTTTCACTCCAACCCATGAATAGGGGACTACTGATAAAAATTTAGGCAGCACTATAAAAGGTGGCCAGGAATGCACTATGATCAGGAGACAGCTAGGATTGCGTGCCATAAGATGGAAGGGGCAGAAGTAATTGATATATAATAATAGGATTTATATAAATTGATATAAAATAACATAATTTGTTAATTATGAATCAAGACTTCCAGGAGTTTTTTTCTTCAAGAGAATATAGCAATAATATGATATACATTCTTTTTTGTTTGTTTGCTCAATCATTTCAGGCATATCTGACTCTTTGAGACTCTATTTGGGGTTTTCTTGGCAAGGATACCAGAGTGGTTTTCTATTTTCTTCTTCAGCTCACTTTACAAATGATGAAATTGAGGTAAAAGGGATTTAGTAATTTGCCAAGGGGCATACATTTAGTACATGTCTGAAACCAGATTTGAACTGAAATCTTCCTAATTCTAGGAATGCACTATTGCACCATGTATCTGCCTATCCATTCTTTAATATAGCATAGAGATTCAGCAAGAGATTTGATAAAGGGCTAGTTTCAGTCAGGAATATCCAGGTCTAACTCCTACTACTGACAAGACATTTGACCACACAATAGCCTGTAGGTAACTTGTAACTCTTTAAGACTACGAGTTACAAGGCAGCCATATGTCTGATTTGATAAAGGAAATTACTTACCAGATGCACCCTATTCCATGAAATCATAAATAGATAAGTGAATGAATAAATGGATTAATGTTACTTGAGAATTTGAATTTCTAAGACTTCTCTTTTTCTCTTTTGCAGAAAGGAATTATATCCTTATTGGAAATAAATATGTTTCAATTTAGACAGTATTTTACTTCCTATGTTGGCAACTTTAAAAAGTTTAATATTATTTTACTTTCATATCCTAATTCCCCTTCCACTCATGAATCTTTTGTCCCCTTGTCTTATCGTCTTCCTTGATAGACCCTACCCTTGGATTACTGACACCATCTATCTTTTTTTTTTTTCCTTCTTACTCATATTCTATTGAACTGAACTGAGAGAAATCTTAAAATTCTATTGACTTGGTTCACTACAAAATGCTACCAAGTTATCCTATCTCAACTGAATCCACCTTTCAAAAAGACAATCCTTGTACCCTTCACAGTAAAAACAAAACCAAAATCTATTACAAATACATATGTTCATGCAAAACAAATTTTCGCATTAGTCATGTCAAAGAAATGCCTCAGTTTCTGCTCTAAGTCTCTCTATATGGAGGTAGATATGATATTTCCTTATGAGTCTTCCAGAATTATGGTTGGTCATTATGCTGATTAGAATTCCTAAGTCTTTCAAAATTATTTGTCTTTATAATATTGTATAGTTTTCTAAATTGTTCTAATGCTTCTGCTCATTTCACTTTTCATCAATTCATATAAAGCTTTTCAGGTTTCTCTAAAATCCTCTCCATATTTTCTCACAGCACAATAGCATTCCATCATAACCCTATGCCATAATTTGTTCGGCCATTCCTCAATTTATGAACATTTTCTTAGTTTACAGTTATTTTCCACCATGCAAAATGCTGATAAATATGTTTATACTATTTGAAGTCTTTAATTGTTTCTATTGGGGTTTTTCATTGCTTCACTAGGGTTCTCTAAGTAAACAATTAAATCATCTGCAAAAAGTAATAATTTCATTTCCCCTTTGCCTATACTTATATCCTCAACTTCTTCTTTTCATTACTATAATTAGCATTTCTAGCACTATATTGAATAGTAATGAATGTCTTTTTTTAGATCTGATTTTATTGAAAAAGACTTTATCACCATTACATAAGAGGCTAGCTCAGATAATAATGAGATATCACATAGATATCTTATTAAGGCATCATATTAAGGAAATATATTTTTCTCCTCTGATTTCTAGTGTTCTAATTATAATGCATACTATGTCTTGTCAAAAATTTATATTGACAAATTAAAAAAAAACTTTTAGAACAAAGAACGAATATGATTGTTGACTGGCTCAGCTCCTTCACCTCTCTCTCCTCTGCACATTCATAAATTTAGAATTGTCAGTTCCCAAAGACAGGCTGGTCAGGAAAAGAAGGGTAAGTAGGAGGAAAAAATATTCACCAGTTCCAAATACCTGGAACATAACAGTAGAACAAGATATCAGCCTGGAGGGGGAAAAAACTGTAAAATTTGTATCCTATTTTGAGAGAATGGCGTATCATGCTATCACTCTAAGATTATCTTTGCCACCAAAAAAAAAAAAAAAGTTGCTGAAGTAAATAAATAATGCATGGTAGAGAGAGATTGTTATTTTATATCCTCACATCTTGTCATCCTCCTCACACATCCTTATATCTTTTTGTTTTCTGGTTGCTGCCAAACAATAGAAAATTAAAAGCAGTATTTTTTTAACAAGATATGGCCTGGAAGAGGAAGAACTTGTTGACAACCATTACTTTTTAACAACTAAAAATCCAGGTATTTCAAACAGTTCACATTCCCCTAAACCTGAGTACAACCCAACAGAAATAAGTACAATTCAGCACATACTGCCCTTCTCAACTTCAAGCAAAAGGAAGTCAACCTTCTTTCATAGAACTCCTTTAGGGAAGTTACCAGTTAACTCACAGCTCCAGGAAAAAACTCAAAGAAAATTTCTATTTAGGAGCTGACCCTGACAGAATGACCTCTGGCCTATAGGTCCAGAAGCCAATTTGATTTAAACAAATGTTCAATATAAAAAAATCACATAAATTCAAAAAATTCAAAAAAATTCACAATAAAGTAAATGTTTAAAATAAAATGTGAGTAAAATAGAGGTCCAAGTTTCATACCCTAACATCTACTGCCTGATTTAAAATACTTGCTTCCCTGCCTTAATCCCAAGCTTTTTCCAAAGCCAATGCTCATGAGCCTTTACTGGTGATCCAAAGGATATAAGAAGTTTAAAGCAAAGACATTTAATAAAATAGCGTAATTTGAAAAAGAGCTATATGGGGCAGCTGGGTAACTCAGTGGATTGAGAGTCAGGCCTAGAGACGGGAGGTCCTAGGTTCAAATCTGGCCTCAGCCACTTCCCAGCTGTGTGACCCTGGGCAAGTCACTTGACCCCCATTGCCCCCCTTACCACTCTTTCACCTATGAGCCAATGTACAGAAGTTAAGGGTTTAAAATTAAAAAAAAAGAAAAAGAAAAAGAGCTATAACCCTCTCTCATGCCCCAAATTAGACTTCTCCTACAAATACATATTCCATTATTGGGGAGAAGCAGAAATTGTAAGTATACATATGGTCAAAGTACCTGAATTCTACAGAGAACTCTGTCAAAGATTTCCACATACAATCATAGGTATGGTGGGAATACATGAGGCAAGGGCACAGATTTAGATGAGATCACAAATAGAAAACCCAAGTAACCTTTGTGTTTGCAAGGAAGAGGCAACTTTCACCTCTAACGACATTACCACATTTATCTTGTCTAAGCTGCCCCAGACAGGTTTCTTGGGGGATATCGTTCCTTCTAGATATGTAGTTTCCCTTGGATTCATAGTCTGCAATGAATATGGTCTCTTTCAGATATTGGTCCCCTCAACCCACCCCTGTTTCCCATTGTTGCTGCTACCCAGTATTTATCCACTGGTCCCATAGGTGCCATTGGTCAATGTTATCACCACTGGACAGGTAGTTGTGAAGCTTCTATTTTCAGCTTCTGACCAAAGCTAGTCTTTAGATGAAAGGCTCTGTCTTTCTCATAGAAGGATGAGTAGATTAAATTATGTAATGTTAGTTCTGCTCTTAGAAATCAGAAGTCCTTAGCAGACCCAACCATTAGACTAGAGGGAAACTTACCCTAAGGAAAATCCATTTCTATTTGTTTTCTCCCTTGCAAAGTCATGTTGTTTGTTGTTTGTTGTTTTTTGTTGTTTTTGTTTTTGTTGTTGTTGTTGTTGTTTTATCACAGCCTTGTATAGGAGGGGCTTTATTTTCCAGAAGATCCTTTGCACAAAGTGTCAGACACAAAAAAGAAATGCACTCCCAACTGCCTAGTCTCTTGAGACTCAATTCTTTTTTTTTTGTAACTGTATTTCTTTAGCACTGAGATTTACTTCTTTGTGAGATACATTTCCCTAATTTATTGCTAGAAAGTCTAAGTGACTTACTATTTACTTTTTTGTAGTTAAATTGTATCTTGTTATTATTCCTCTAAAAAAGACTCATAAAACCTGAGGTATATGAACTTAAAAAATAATAGCTATTTCGGTATAATTTACTTCTATCATAATCCTGTTATGTTATTTTAAGCATTAAAATCATTACTCTGAAAAAGGATCTCTAGGCCTCTCCAGATTACCAAACAAGTCTGTAAAAACCACAAGATTAAGAATATCTGTTTTTGAGTACTCTTCCAGAAAAGGGCTAAGATTCATTCATTTCTTAACTGCCAAGCTTTTCAATTTTACAATGACCTCAGGAGAACAAGGTATTTTACTGTCATCCTAATTCAGGTAAAAATTCATTAAAGAACACATATCATTTGTTCAGTATTTATAATGTTTAAACATCCCTTTATTAGCATTCCATGAGCAAATCTCTCTCTCTTTCTGTCTCTTCCTACTCCCTTTCCCCACCTTTCTCTCTCATAGACTTTCAGAATTGAAAAGTATCTCACACTATTCCTAGTCCAACATATTCTAGGATAAAAATGTCCCCTATACCAACCCCAAGAAGTGATCTTCTAATCTCTACTTGAGAGCTTTTAAAGAGAGGGAACCCAATACCCCCTAAAGCAGTCCCTTTGCTTTTGGACTGCTCGAATTACTGAGTATTTGCTCCTGACTTCAAGTCTCAATTTCCTTTCAATTTCTATTTCTTCTCTTGAGAAATAAATTTCTCTCTTCTACATGATAATGTAGAAGTCTATTCTATCTCTGACATGACAATCCCTCAAATAATTAGAAACATCTGTCATGCCCCAACCCCAGGCAGTTTTTTTCTTTTCCAGACAAAGCATTGTAATTTCCTTCAATCAAAGTCTTTATTATATATATATATATATATATA
>NW_025348990.1:0-2880 GCF_016433145.1 Gracilinanus agilis
ATATATATATATATATATATACCTACTTATTTATATGTTGTCTCTTCATTAGAATGTAAGTTCTTTGAGGGCAGGAACTTTTTGTCTTCCTTTGCATCCCTAAAACTTAATACAATAGCTGACACATAATAAGTGATTAGTAAATGTATGTTGATTGACTGACTGACAGACTTATGCACAGTTGGAAGAACAACATATGAAGCTTGGTCCTGAGTATATTAGGAAAACTCTGAGGAGGGGAGGGGACATCCTGGTCACATGGTGAGGGTTAGGCATGACAGATAAACACCCAGAGTGCTCCACTGGCATCCACATAATTTCAGAAAAAAATGGAAGAAAGCTTCTTCAGCATATTGGGTGAACCACCAATGGTGAACTAATGAGGCAAAACCTCAAGGGATAGACAGGCCCTGGATGGATGGCCATCTGCTTTGCCAGTCAGTCAACAAACTGTACAAAGTACCTATTAGATGCCCTGATGGCACCATGCTAATCACTGAAGATTCAAAGAGAGCAAAAACTAATTCTTGCCCTCAAGGAAATTACAGTCTGAAGGAGGAAACAGCATGCAATGATAGTGTACAAACAAGGTATAGACAGCATAAATTGGAGGTAGTCTCCTAGGAGAGGCACTAAGATTGTTAGAGAAAGCCCTCCCCTTCTAGAACCTTTGCTCTACTGGGCTCCTTCAGAATTGTGTGCCTGGGGCCATCTTGGTGGTGGCTCTGGCATGACCTAACATAAGCACCTAGGTAGGGCATTCTATTGAACACAGGGCCTGATGAGTCAGGAAGAATCATCATTCAAATCGAGCCTCAGACACTTATTAGCTATGTGACCCTAGGAAAATCTTTTCATCTTGTTTGCCCCAGTTTCCTCATTTTTTAAATGAGCTAGAGAAGTAAATGGCAAACTCCTCCAGTATTTCTGCCAAGAAAACCCCATGAAGAGTCACACATGACTGCACAATAATAAATGTGCCAAGCATTGTGCTGAACACTGATGATACACATACAAGCAAAAAGAAAGACTCCCATTCAGAAACTGCCCTTCTTTGGGGCTTCTTTGGCTTCAGCACTATGCCCATAGCCACTTACTTTCCCTCCTCTACTCCCTGCTTTCAGCTTTCTTTTGTGAGTTATCTTCCCCTATCAGAATGCAAGACCCTTGAGGACCAGTACTGGCTTTCTTTTTCATATTCATATGTCCAGAATTTAGCACAGTGCCTGGCACATAGTAGGTGCTTAATAGATGTTTGCTGATTATTAGTGACTATTGATAATTTCCCAGGCCTGTCAATTCTGTTTATATCTCTCAATATGTACCCTTCCCTCTATACCTCCATCTTGTTTCAGGCCCTTATCACCTCATCACCCTGTTCCCAAATAGTATACAGCCCAGGAGGCTTAGCTCCTTGTAAGCATGACCTCTGATGATTCCTGTTTGAAGGAAGGAACTAGAGAAACTGCAGTAGAAGTGGTAGAAAATGACCAGCTATTATTATCCCCCATCTTATACGTTCAGAAGGTGATGGTCACAGCTGTCAGGTGACTTGCACAAGGTCATGCAGCCAATAAGAGGTAGAAGTCAGAACTGAAAATTGAAAGCCTTTGAGTCCAAATCCAGTGGGGGGAAGGGGGGTTCACTACATCAAATGTAAAATATTAAAGCTAAAACCTCTAGTCAAGGTAGTGAATATCCAAAAAAGGAATCACTGATCAAAAAAAGTCAGCAGGACTTCATCAGGAACAAGCCATATTAGAGAAAGACTGGCCTCATTTCCTTTTGGACAGGATTATTTAATGGGTAGATCAGGGGAGCTGTAGAAATCATTTACCTAAATTGGTGCAAGACACTTGTCAAAATATCTAACCCAGACAATGGAAAATGACAGAGATGTAGGCTGGATGATTGCATAATTACGGGAATTAAAAACTGGTTGAATAGCCAAACTCAAACAGTAGTTGTTAAAGACTCATGGTCAACTTGGCAAGAAGTCTGCAGTGGTTGGACCCAGGAATCTGTGCTTGGCCTGATGTTGTTTAACATTTTTATCAATGACTCGAATAAAGATACATATGGTATCCTTATCAAATATGCAGTCACCAATGATTTGGGGCATTTAACAAACACACTGACTTACTGTTTAGTCATTTTGGTTGTGTCCAGCTCTTCATGGCTCTGTTTGAGGGTTTCTTGGCAAAGATCCTGGAGTGGTTTGCCATTTCTCTCTCAAGCTCATTTTATAGATGAGGAAACTGAGGCAAACAGGGTTAAATGATTACCCAGGGTCACACTGCTAGTAAATGTCTGAGGTCAGATTTGAATGTAGGTCTTCCTGACTCCTGTTCTGTATCCACTGTACCACCTAACTGCCCACTGCTTGCCAGGATACAAAAAGATCTTGACAGAGTAGAACACTGGAACAAATTAAATAAAAAGAAATGTAAATGAGATAAAATTGAAATCTTATTTTTGGGTTCAAAAATTCAACTGTATATCCTAGATGAGGGAGGCATGACTGGATAGCTTGTTTTAAAGAAGATGAGGGGATTTTAGTGGACAGCAACTTAATATGAACCAACAGTACAACAATAATCAAAAGCTAATGTGATCTAACTGCATTTTGAAGGGTGCAGTATCCATTAAAATTTTTTAATGCAGGGGGCAGCTAGGTGGTTCAATGGATAAAGAGCCAGGCCCAGAAATATTCTGTGTTCAAATATGGCCTCAGATATGTCATAGCCATATGACCCTGGGCAAGTCACTTAATCATCATTGCCTAGTCCTTACTGCTCTTCTGGCTTGGAACTGATACTTAATATCTATTCTAAGACAGAAGGTAAGGGAAGAGGAGGAGGAAGAGGAGGAGGAGGAGGA
>NW_025348991.1:0-2663 GCF_016433145.1 Gracilinanus agilis
TGCCAGTGGATGCCAAGAGTCTGAGGCATATGGGACACGGCTGGGAAGAAGAGCTGGAAGAGGAGGGCGCCTGGGGACTAAAAGGGTGGCTGATTAAGTTGATCTCTGGAGTCCGGGCTGGTATGATGAGCTGAATGTGTCCAGAAGCTGGAATGATGATGTGGCATGTTTGCAGTGTTTTGTTATTTGACATTATTATCAAGATTATAGATTATATGATATTGAAGTTATTCCATTCTGAGTAACGTGGGCTTGAGGGGATTATATTTAACTCTGATCAGAGTGCTTTATTTTTTTAATTATAGTTTTTCAATTTTAATAATTTTCCACATCAGTTTCCCGAAATTAAATGATCCAAATTGTCCCCCTCCCGGAGCTGGCCGGCAATTCAATCTGGGTTCTATGTAGATTATCACACAGAACCTCTCTCCGTATTGTTCATTTTTGTAAGTGAATAGTCCCATAGAAACATAGTGATTCGGAGCCTTTTAGGGATGTGTCTGGGAGGTCAGGGAGACACCCGGATTTAAAGTTTTGGATGGCGGATGTCAGAAACACCAGAATAGGTTTTTGATGGCCCAGAAGAATATATTTGAAATACCTGTGACCCATTTGGGGGAGAATATATTTAGAAGCAGTATGGTCTAATGGGTAGAGAGCTGGTGCATTCAAGTCCCACCTCTGGCCCATCCTAGCTGTGTGATCCTGGGCAAGTCACTAGACCGTGGCAGCTCATAAAAACTCTAATGTGTAACTCAGGTGGAATTTTCTCAGTGGTTGCCCCTTATGCCAATAACACTGGCTTAGACCCCCAAAATACAAAATGCTGGGTCGAGTGGGGAGACTTAGGCTGTTTTGTGGGGGTGGGAAATGATGGGTCTGAGGAATAAGGGCCTAAGGGTGTTAAAGCAGGGACTCTGACCCCACTCCTCCCCTGGGATCCCCACTGCCCTCCCCCTCCCATGGGATACATTGAAGTGAACCCCTTCGCCCACCACTGGCAGCCAAATGACCACAAGCTTGGCCTGACTTTTCAGATCCTGGCAGAGGCCAACGCTCTCCAGAGAAGCATGCAGACTGCCCTAGCAGAGATGGTCCAAGGTAGATGTGGGGCCAGAAGAGAAGAGTCTGATGTATGGTGGGGGTTTGGGGGGGGACCAGGGACAGAAATGCCCCACTAAGGGAGTCCAAAGGCCTAGTGAGCCTGATGAGGAATGAAGCCACTTGTATACAAGCTTGGCTTGTTCTGAATACAAACCAAATCCTTATTTATCTTTTTTTGGGGGGGTGGAGAACTGCTCCCCCAATGGCACAAAGTCTCCCAAATTCCTTCTCCATCTAAAGTTTATAATGGGGCAGTTCAGTGGGTCAGTGGATAGAGAGCCAGGCTTAGAGATGGGTGGTCCTGGGTTCCAATCTGGCCTGACACTTCCTAGCTGGGTGACCCTGAGCAAGTCACTTCACCCCCATGGTCTAGCTCTTACTGCTCTTCTGCCTTGGAACCAATATATAGGATCAATTCTGAGATAGAAGATGAGGATTTAAAAAAAAATCTCTGACCCACTTGAAGAACCAGCCAGTTCTTTCCAAATTTCCCCCTTCATACAAGAAGAGGTCTTAGGCCTCTTCCAGCTCTAAAGTGCCGATTCTACCATAGGATTGGGGGCAGGGGTTGAGATTGCTGCGTCTCATCCTCTTTTCTCTCCTCCCAGGCTCCTCATCCTCTTCCTCTTCTTCCAACACCTCCCAGGAGCCCCCGGATGCCCTCTGTACCCACAAGGTGAGCACCCAGGGGAACATTTTGCCTGGGAAAAAAAAGCCTTCCAGGTCAGGAGAGACCCTCCAGTGTCCAGACACCAAAAGGGTCATCAACGTGACGGCATTCTGCTGCAGCAGAACTGGGACCAGTGGTGATTGGGGCAGGGGTGGACAAGTATAGTAGGGTGTGAGCAAAATGGAATTGAAAGTCACAGGGCCCAGATTTGGGTGGTGGCTTTATCCCAACAGCCTGAGAGCATGCTAGGATCAGTGGCCGCTCAGGGGATGCAGTGGCTAGAGGGCTGACTCTGGAGTCAGGAAGAGCTGAGTTCAAATGTGGATGTGACCTTGGGCAAGTCCCTTCTCCTATGTCTACTTCAGTTTCCTCAGTTGTAAGAGAAGGATAACTATAGCACCTGTCTGGCAGAGTTGTTGAGAAGAGCAGTGTCATATTTGTACAGCATTTTAGCTTTAAAGCTGAATGGGATTTTGGAGGCCATTAAGTCCACATCCCCGTATTAGAAAGGAGGAAACTACAGTTAAGCGAAGTTGGGAGGGCGGTGGAATCAGGTGGCTAGAGAGCCAGACCCAGAGACAGGAAGTCCTGGGTTCAAATGTGGCCTCAGATACTGCCTAGCCGTGTGATCCTGGGCAAGTCACTTAACCTCAATTGCCTAGCCCTTGCCACTGTTTTGCCTTGGAACCAGTACATAGGATTAATTCTAAGATGGAAGGTGTGTATATGTGTGTACAGTGTGTGTGTGTGTGTGTGATAGGCAAGGAAGGGGGAAAAGAGAGAAAGAGAGGTGGGCAGAGAGACAAAGAGAGAGGGAGGGAGGGAGGGAGGAGGGGTAAGAGGAGAGAGAGAGAGAGAGAGAGAGAGAGAGAGAGAGAGAGAGAGAGAG
>NW_025348992.1:0-3583 GCF_016433145.1 Gracilinanus agilis
TATATATATATGTACACATATCTCTTTGTAGAATGATGTCTTCCCTAGTGCAATGAGGGTGGGAGTTATATTGGCATTTCAATGTAACAAACAAATAAAAATAATAAATGAATCAAGGAATATAGTACTATCAAGGAGAAAGCTGGAGCCTTGTATGTCAACAAGGTTTAAATACATAGCATGTATGCAATAGTAATATTAGCCTACACTTGTAGAAAATGGACAGTAATAAATATGGAAAATATCCTAACCAGAACCCATATAATATTAACAAGACCCATGTAGCATCATCCTAAGGCAACTGGAGAAAGATGAAAACTTCCTCATTTAAAAGGAGCACATAGCATAGTCTCTGGCACTTAGTAGGACTTATATAATGTTTTCTCCTCTCCTCCCTCTCAGTGCTCACCATAAATAGGTTAAAAATTACAGAATTACATGTGGAACAACCATCTTTACAGCCCCAAGTGATAGTGAAGGTTGACAGTAATTGCATGCCCCTGAATTTATTGAGCAGAACTGAATTTCAGATTGTGACTTCTTTGCTTCTACTTACAGTTTTTTCTGAGAGTCTAAACTTTGGAATTTTTGAGCTTCCAGACAATGGAAAAAAAGGACTCTCAAGCTACATTTTGCAATTTATCCATCCCTCAGTCCCTCACAAAGAGCCATATATTATTACAAAGAATAGAAAGGGAGAAAAACCAGCTGAATGACTGCCATATTAAAAAAAGTCCAACATTGGTTATGGTGCACTTTGCCAATAGTCCCCCATGTCTGCTGGCAAGGGGGAAGATCAATTCTCATATCACTTCTCTCGTATTTTGTCTCTGTAGTTCTGAATGGTGCTCATGTGTCTGACCCAATTTTTACCTATAAGTGGCTGGATGTCCCATTGGGTAGAATATTGGACCCAGAGGTAGGAAGATCCAAGTTAAAAGTCAGGTTTAGTCATTCCTATCTGGATGACTCTGGACAAATCATTTAGCTTCCTCTCTCTGCTTATGTTTGCTCATCTATAAATTGGGATAACAATACGGCTGACCTCAAATGGTTGTTGTAAGGATGAGATAAAATAATGTTTTAAGGGTGGTATTAATTTCACCAATATTTCATCATCAAGGTGAATTATATTTCATCAAAAAAGTTGTAAGTATACATGAAGTAAGGGATCATATTACTCCATTTCATTCCAATGTGGAAAAATACTGGGTTTGGAGTAAAAGAATCCAGGTTTTAATCCCAGGTGTCATTTGTAACTGAGATCTTGGACAATATACTTCCTGTTACTAGGCTGCTGTTCCCTCATATTTACAATGAACAGATTGGACTACAAGACTTTTTAAGCTTGGGCCTATGAACCTGTTTTTGAAATATTTTGATAATTACACTTCAACCCAATTCATTTCCTCTGTAATGCTAAATTTCTTTATGGATTTAAAAATGTTTTTTTAGAAGGGATCCAATGCTTTCATCCAATTGTAAAAATCAATCCATGACATACCAAAAGACTAAGAACAAAGGTTTTTAAGGTCCTTCTTAGGTCAAATTTTTTGATATTATGATTTCATGGATAAGAACCATGAATAGTAATTCTTACATTTCTGCTGCATTAGGTCACCTCATCTAACTGAAGAAGACCAAACCTTGAAGAATCTGACCATCATCCCTACACTGGCAAAAGACTTGGGCTCTCTGACTACTCTGATATTTGCACTCTGGATGACATTAGGCAAGTCATTTCACCTGCCTGAGCATCAGTTTGCCCATCTGTAAAATTATGTAGGTTAGACTACATGGCTTCTGATGTTCTTTCCAGCTCATGTTGCGTAATTGTACTCCCCACCTATTCTCCACAGAGAGAAGATAGACTCCAGGTAGAAGATATCATTATGATGGGATACTTCCAGCGGTACCAGGGAGGTCACGGGAGAACTGAAAACAAGATGGGGGTATAGGGACAACATCTGCTATTAGAAAAACCCAAAATCAAAGAAGCATTTTTCTTTCATATAAACTCTCTGGGAAAAAGACTGAGTTGCTCATTCTAGTTATGGCTTTGCAATTAAAAAGGAAGAATAATAGCCCAAGTTGACAAAGCATCTGGGGATGCCCTGTTTTAGCTCCATTCTCTAACCTTCCCTCTCTCCCCTTCTCTCAACAAATGGGAATCTCTGGGAAACATAAATTCTGCTCTTGGTTCTACTATGGATTCCTAACAGTGTAGCTAGAATCTCTTTTCCTTAGGATCAAGTATCTTCAAACTCATGTATTCCCTGGTTTACAAGAAACACAATTTTCCTAAAAGGACACCCCTTGTAAACAGAAGCCTCTAATAAAAGCACTGTTGTTGTCATTGTTAAGTCATTTCTGTTGTGTCCAACTGTTCATGACCCCATTTGAGATTTTCTTGGCAAAGATACTAGTTTGCCATTTCCTTCTCCAACTCATTTTATAGATAAGGAAATGAGGGCAAACAGAGGTTAAGTGACTTGCCCAAAGTCACAAAGCTATTCAATGTTTGAGACTGGACTTGAATTCTTTTCTTTCTGACTCCAGAACAGCACTCTATCCACTGTGCCACTTGGCTGCCAATAAAATCAGTGAGAGAACCTCCAAGGCTAAAGCTCCTCAGTCTAACCATCCTACAGGTTTATTACAGTGAATTTTATGTATATTTCTGCGGCCCCAAAACTTGTAATGGTTTTGGAGGTGGAGAAAAATGGATTGGAAAAAGGGATGCCTGGGGTAGATATATGTTCTCCATTTGCAGATCTTGCTCCAAAAAAACCCCAAAACAAATCTAACAAATAGAAAATATTTTAAAACAAAAATACTCCTTAATATGCAATGTTCTCCTTTCTAAGAGGCTTTCCATGGAGAAAGCCAACACTGTTTTCTAAGTCTATTTCCTCCTTTCCATCCTACTCTGCTTTGTTCTACATTATTAAAGACTTCAAAAGGGCCTCAGACTTCGGGATGTGTGAGACTGATGGAATTTAAAGTATGAAAATCTGCAGAACTGCCCCAAAAGATGAATGGAGGATGAAGCTGCCTTGGTGGCATGTGAGATCTCTTTTTTGCTGACCCCTCCCCATATGTATGTATACATGTAGATATACACACTATAGAGACACAGAGCATGTATACACACATCTATATATACATACATACAGACATATACAACACACATATAGACAAAATACACATGCCCACATAATATGTATATATGTATACTCAGACATATATGATATGCATCTATGTGTGTAAATAGCTGTGTGTGTATATACACATGCGCATACATATACACATATATTGTTTTTATATACATGCAATAATTTATTATATGTTATAAAGACAAATGTCTAAATATAATATACAAATTATATTTATATTATATAATATGGAAATATTTTATTATATCATTATATTATACATGTGAATAAATTATGTGTGTATCTGAATATATTATATATTTCAACTAATTAATGATTATTAGATATATACTTACTAATTATATATATGTAGTATATAGATTATACATACTATATATAGAAATAATATATAATATAATATACTATGG
>NW_025348993.1:0-6423 GCF_016433145.1 Gracilinanus agilis
TATATATATATACACACATATTATATCTATGTATACACAAAGGAGGTAGGTGGCTTAGAGGATAGAGATTGGACCTGAAATCAGGAAGACCTGAATACAAATACTATCTCAGAAAGTTACCTATGTGACATTGGTCAAGTCACTTAACTCTGTTTACTTTAATCATTAGAAGAAGGATTGTCAAAAAACCCACAGATAAACAAACAAACAAACAAAAAACCTCTAGTATCTTTGCCAAGAAAACCTCAAATGATATCATAAAGAGTTGGACAAGATTAAATGAAAGAAGAACAACAACAATACACACGATACACATGATATTTGATTCTTATATTATCTCTGTGAAGGATTTGTTATTATTACCCCTATTTACCAGATTAGGAAATTTAGGGATAGAGAGGTTAAGTGACTTGTGCATGGCAATATAAGCTGGTTAGAGGAAGGAACTTGAAGTTGGGCCCTATGAATCCAGAACAATAGCTATTTGGCTATATCCTGTTGCCTGTCTGCCATCTCTCCTTTTTTTCCAAAAATCATTTCAAAGAGAATCATAAACATAACCAAAGTCATGAATTCTTGGAGGGAAAGGAAGAGAGGGAGTATTTTACTTTCAGGCAATAGAAAAGGCCCTGGTATAATCTCTGAGAAACATTTAAAACCCATAAATATGAAACTCTCACATATTTCTGATCCAGTCTCATCAAATTGCTTGTCTCACTACTCTAGTAAATTGCATATTGCTTAATTGCATAATTCATCAATCTACAAAGTGCATTGAGGTCCAAATGTTATTTAAAATGTAATCATTCTAGATAAATACTCTTGCAGCTTTCATTTCACTTTTGATCACTGCACAGTAATACAATATTTTTCCATTGAATTTCACTATGGTTCATGACCTACTATTATTTTTGGAATATATTTACTAATGTCTCTATAATTCATGTAAGATGTATGCAGTCCAATTCTGGGTAACCACTATATATGTTTCAATTAGTTGGTCTTCCTTATATGACAAGGTCATTTTGAGATTAACTGTGTTAACATAATAGAATATATATATATATATTCTATTATGTTAACATAGTTAATATATATTATATAGATTAATATGTATATTACTTATACACACACACATATATATATATGTACTTTCCATGTAGAGACTCAGCATGATACTGCGAAAAGAGCATTGGTTTTGTGGTAAGACGATATGGATTCCACTTCTGGCTCTGATTTTACTGTGTGCTCTTGGGGAAAAGTATCCTGATTCAGTTTACACATTTGTAAAATGAGAATAGATTATCCAGTGATTGATGTCCCTGAGAGCTCTAGATCTAAGATCTAAGATCCCTTAAAGAGTTCTATGTGAGAAGAATATAATGTGGATTTCTTTGAAAGCAAGACCTGTGATTTTACATTGACGGCTTTGAAAATGAAACAATAAGTATTTCTTTTTTGTGATAAATTTTAAATGTTTTTCAAATTACATGTTAGTATTTTTAAAAATATTAACTTTCTGTCTTTTTGCAATCCATGATCTCCCTCTTACCCTGTAGATATATTATCATACAATACATATTTCCATGTTTGTCATGTTGTGAAAGAAGTCAAACATTGCCTAAAATAGAGAAAAGTTCATGGAGGAAATAAAGTGAAGAATGGTATGTTTCAGTTTGCCATGTTGATCATTAAACATTATTGTTGTTACTACATACCACAGTCTTCTGGTTGTGCTCCCTTCTCTTTGAATCACTTCATATAAGTCTTTCCAGGTTTTTTTGTGATCATCTTTTTTGTTATTTCTCATGTATTCCATTACAAGAATATAACATCCTTTGTTCAACCATTTTTCAATTGATGAACATTCCTTTAGTTTCAAGTTCTTTTCCACCACAAAAAGAGCTGCTATATTTTTTGTACAGGAAAGTTCTTTCTTTCTATCTTTCATCTCTTTTGGACACACATCTAATAATAACATTGCTGGGTCATAAGATATGATAGTCCTTTGGTTATGGTTCCAGTCAATAAGTATTTCTTAAGTCTTTTTTTAATTCCAGAACTTTGCTTGTCCAAAGTTTATCATATAAGAGTTCCCCAATCTCATCTCTTTTCAAAGGTCCAAAATTCCATCTCTGTATTAGACATTTAGAACTGAATGTATGGTAGGGATTTCAAATTAGCTATTCCATAGACTTTATGGAATTTGGGCTTATTTTCAATGTTTTTCATACTACTTTCACTCTTACCTCTGGAGAGAGTTAATGAAAAAAGAAAAGGGAGGGGGGATTAAGTAACTTGACATCCCTCAATTTGAAAAGCTTTTGGTTTCTGTATTTGAGATTCTTAAAAGTTATGATTATGTAACCAATCATTATTCAGTTTACATTTCAGACACATAGTATAAAAAATCAAATGTGCTTTTTCACAAGTGGAAAAATATCAATTTCAATTTGTTATCTTCTGCAGATATTGGTGAGTCATTGAGCCTTAATGAATTTAATTTCAGCTCAACAATATAGCTTTTCAAGGGTCTCTTGGAGGAGTACAAGTACTAGCAAAGTATGGAGGTAACTTGGTACATTTGAATATGGAGACTCAAGACAGGAACTGGCAGAAGCAGATGTCAAAGCAGGCAAATCTATAAAAACCAGGTAGGCAAAGACCTACAAACACTAGAGCCAAAGAGTATAGCAACGACATACTGTAAATACCAAAAAAAGTTGTCAAGCATTCAAGTAGGGAAGCAGAAATAAGAGCTACATCAATGGGGAGCTCAAGTTACTGAGTGAGGCAAGAATCCAGAAAAATCCAAGAAGTCCAAGGAATCAGAAATCCAAGAAACTCAATATGAGATACCAGTACCTAAGAAGCCATAAGGTGACCTTATATTGACAACTTTTTTTCCTATAGGGTATGACAATGAAGGTAAAAACCCTGTACCTTACAAAGGAACACAACACTATTACAGTGAGCAAGCAATGAATCAGGAGAATTATTATTGCTTATCCATGACTTTTTTCTAGAGGTAGCTCTTCCATCTATTGCTAGGTAGATCTAAGGAATACACAATATGTATACATTCATGTATACACGTGTATACAAACACACATATATACATATACATATATACTAACATATAAATATGTGTGTTTATCTGATCCCACACATCAATTACTACTATCACCATTACAAAAAGGGAGAAGGAAAGTGCCCTCTCTCTTGTAAAATGATCAGATTGTATATTATTTGGTGCTTTGCTTTCTCCCTCAAGACTACTTTTAATACTATAGATGCTTTTGATAATATGTTTTGGGGCAGAAAGTACAATTAGAGATTATTAAACCCACCCCCTTTATTCATTCATTCATTTATTTGTTTGTTTATTTATTTGGTCATTCATTCATTTATTTGTTTATTTATTTATTTGCTTGTTTGTTCCTTCATTTATTTGTTTGTTTTTCGTTAGAGGTATGCAAACCTTTATTTTTTTAGCTCATGATTTTTATTGTTCAAGCAACTATATATATATATGTATATGTATATACATATATATATATATATTTAACTCTTACCTTCTGTCTTAGAACCAATACCAAATATCAGTTCCAATAGAGAAGAGTGGTAAGAGCAAGGTAATGGGGGTTACGGGACTTGCCCAGGTCACACAGCTAGGAAGTGTCTGAAGCAAGATTTGAACCCAGGACTTCCTATCTCTACACCCGACTCTCTATGCATTGAGCCACCTAGTTTCCCCAACAATATTTTTATTAATTTATTTCTTTGATACTTATTTCCACTACTGAGCAGATATTAAAAATAAAGATAAAAAGAAAAGCCCTTAGTAGGTCTCTGTAGTCCAGGAATACATTTCTTTCATTAGACGTTTACAAAAATGTACTTTTTTCTTTCTGCATAAGTCTCTCATTTTACAGGTCAGGAAATTGTGTCTCAGAAAGATGAAATCATTTACTCAAGGTTATGTAGATTATAAACAGTATAGTCAGTATTTGAATGGAAATATTTAATTTGGGACTGTTTCCACTACACCACAAATAAGCCTAATAAAGAGGAAGAAAAGAGTCAAGTGGTATGTCTTTTGGTGCAACGTGCTCTGAAGTCAGAAAATCAGGGTCCATTCACATTCTGATGCTTCTAACCTGTGTGAGCTTGAACGAATCATTTAAATTCCCTGGGCCTCTGTTCTTCATCTGTAAAGTGAGAGGGCTTGACTAGATGAATGCTGATGTTCCTTCTACCTCTAACTCTATGATCAATAATCTTATGATTCTATGACAAATTTGTGACTACACTAGCTACTTTTTATTTTTATTTTTTATGTTTTGGCTAAAGCTAAACTACTGGATCATATGAGCAGAATCAAATGGGAACAATAAAGTGAATACTTTTGACTGGTAAAGGGTATTAAAGGGAAACAGTTGAAGTCTAGCTCTAGTTATTTCAGGACTGAAATTTCAAGAGTGGCTGGTCTTTTTGCGAGATCCTAGCAGATCACAGAGCTAAAATAATCTGATCCTATGTAAATTTATGGAAGATGCTACTAGATCATCTATTAACAGAATCAACTTTGTTGAAGCTGTTAAGGAATGGACTATTGGCAACATAAACAAATCAATCAATAAAAATGGTGAATTTAATGAGTTTTCCTTCAGGGTCCTAGGTTCCTCTTTTCTTTCCTGAAACTGTCCCTGCTACTTCTGCTACCTTTACATCCTCTATAAAATGAAGAGAAAAAAATAACACACATGGACTTTAGTTCAGATTCCTTCTTACATGCTCATTAGTTGTGTGAACTTTCTGCATTTAACCTCTTTCTGACTCAGTTTCTTCATCTCAAAAATGGGGAAGGAAATGTAATACAATGCAGTGGTCTGTCTTTATTTTTAATCCTTACTTTCCATCTTAGAATCCATACATACTAAATATGGGTTCCAAGACAGATGAATTTTAAGGATTATGTAAATGGAGTTAAGTAACTTACACAAAGTCACACAGTAAGGAAATTTCTGAGGTTCGATTTGAACTCAGCACCTCACATCTCCAAGCAGCCATGCATTGTCTTAAAAAAAACACAAATTAATAATATGTATGTTACATTTTTATTGTTAAGAATCTCCCAGGCATATTTTAATCTCATTCTGGCCACACTTGTAAGTTTTCTGCCTCTTTTGGATCAAGGCTTTGACACCTTTGTAATAGCTGATCCCCAAGGCCCCCTCCTGCTTTGAATCTAGGATCTTATTCATTGCATTATGCAGCTCAGCACAGTGATGTTCTGTAGTCAAATTATAAGCCACATTCTTAACACTCATAGAGATTAAATCCTAATTGTGCAGACACCTTCAACGCAGAGGAAACAATTAAATATTAATTAAAACTATTTAAGAACTGAATTGTATGGCACAGATATCATACAAGTACTTACGTGTTTCAGAGAAAAGCAAGATCAATTAAGCCATAGACTATGAAGAGAAGGTTTCATGAAAAAAGAGACTTTGGTTTACGAAATACATGGATAGTTAGAAATAAGAACAATGGGAGGTAAAACACTGAGGAAGGAAGGAGACAAGCATTTTTTTAAAGCTACAATGTGACAAATGGCTTCTTAAATGCTTTACAAATATTATCTCTCATCCTCACAACAATTCTGAAATGTGGATACTATTATTTTCCTCCTTTTATAGTTGAGGGAACTTATTCAGGCAGAGATTAAGTGACTTGCCCAGGGTCACATAGTCTATAAGTGTTGAGGATGGATTTGAATTCAGATCTTCCTGACTGCAATCATAGCACTCTATCCACTGTGCCTCTAGCTGACACTGGCTAATCCGGGTATTACTTATTCATATGATAGTGTAGATAGAAAAATATCCACATCTTATAAGAATTTTGCCAGATATATAACATAATTATTACTTTTCCCATTTTACAAGTGAGAAAGGTGAGGCTATATTAAATGAGATGTAACTTCTGGGAATGAGGAAGTCCTGCTGTACTCCAACCTGCTCCAACCCACATCTGGAGTGTTGTATTTGGTTCTAGGGGCCAAAGTTTATTAAGTACATTGTTAAGCCAGAGAACTTAACGCCAGTGGCCTAAAAGTTTAAGTAGTATGAGCATCTGTCCCGGAAACTAGGCATGTTTAGTTGGTTCAAGAAGGGAGCTAGAGGCAAAACTGCTCTTTGTCATAGGAAGGAAAAATTAAATTTGTGCTATTTGGCTCTATTAAGCAGAGCAACAAGCAACGGATGATTTTCAAAAGGAGCAAACCAAGGCTGGATATGAGGGAAAAAAAAACACAACAGGAATATTCAAAAGTGCCATGGCTTCCTTTTGGAGGTGATGGGTTTCTGGATGTTTATTATTGAGTCTGTTGTAGAAGTGATTTTATATATATATATA
>NW_025348994.1:0-10000 GCF_016433145.1 Gracilinanus agilis
AAACTATTGAATGGCCACAGGATCAGAGAATTCAGATGAGACATGATCCTTCCTGAACAGAAATTAGGCAAAATCTCTTTGTATTTTCTTGTTTTTGTTGTTGCTGATCCAAATAAACCATAGCTTTTTGATATCCAGACAAAGCAAAGCTGTGAGTTGTTGGTCGTTAATGAGTCCCATCTTCCTCACTCCAGATCTGTCCTTCAACTCATTCAAACAACATCCTAAGACTGCTAGGGCTATGCCTGTAGCATTTCTAGGTTCTCAATTCATGCAAATTTAGTAATGAGTATTATTTTAATTTGAGATGAAGAGTAGAAAATATTAAAATCGTATTTCTACATTAATCCACACATCTTCTGAAGTCACTCACTACTGGTTGATTATGTATTCATAATCACACCTCTCTTTGTGACAGAAATACACCAATATCACCCTGGCCAGTTAGATGTTCCTTCTATATCACATTCCACTCCCCAGCTCCACTCCTTTGAACAACTGATCCTCTGCATCCAGCATGCACTTCCTCCTTACCTCAGCCTCTTAAAATCTTTAGATTGCATCAAAAAATAGATGAGTGACACCTCTTGCATGAAGCTTTTCTGAAACCCCCAGTTGTCTGTCTTTGAAATTTGTTGTTCATTTGTATTCAGTTGTGTCTGATTCTTCATGACCCCATTTGGGGTTTTCTTGGCAAAGATATTGGAGTGGTTTGTCATTTCCTTCTCCAGCTCATTTTACAGATGAGGAAACTGAGGAGAACAGGGTTAAATGACTTGTCTAGCATCACACAGCTACTAACTGTCTGAGTTCAGATTTACTCAAGTAGGTGAGTCTTCCCGACTCCATATCTGGCACTCTATCTACTTTGCTATCTACCCACCCACAAATAATTGCCCCACATATAGCCCCAAATAATTGTCTTTGAAATTACTTGGCATATTTTGTTATATTCTTTGTGTATACTTATTTGTATTTATGGCACAACCCTCAATAGAATACTAATTCCTTGAGGGAAATAATTGCTTTCTTCTTGTCTTTTTCTACCTTATACATAGCAAGTAATTAATAACATTCACAAACAACCCACAAACAAGACCACTAACTGTATCCCCAAACCAGTTGCAAGTAGAAAATTCATTAACTTGGACACTTCATTCTCATAGGTAGCATCTTCTCCCTCCAACACATTGGCTTCCTCACAAACTCGTAAGTTATTTTGATACAAATTCTCCCAAAATTAATTTAGAGCTAAAACCTTTTGCTGCATCTTATTTACCCAAAACGGTTTATTTGTTTTCAGTATGGCCTATGTCAGGCTTTTCTCAATCATATACCAAGATCTTTTGAAATATTAGTCAACCATATGCTTGTCCTCATAGACATGTTGTATATCATTTTAACCTCCCACCTTCTACTCACCAAGGGCAAGATCTTAGTCAGAAGCCTCCATCTGACTTAGAATTAGAAAGTCCTTGTTCCTATGGTTTAATTCCCTTTGGGACATCTTGTTCCCCTAAACCAATTTTAGGAGGACTCTAAAGAAATACCACAGAGCTGTATGGGTCTGAAACATCTTGTTTTTTTTTTGTTTTCCTGCCTTTTCCTTCCCTCACACAAATCCTTTTACAACACAAATAAATCTGTGTGTGGACAAAAGTTAAGCACCTCAGAGGTCATATTGTCAGATCCTTCATTTTCAGGATGAAGAGGCTAAGGTCCATGAATGTTAAAGGATTCTCCCAAAGTCCTATGGAACCTTGGGAGGCTATAAAAAGTGGGATTTGATCCCAGGCCCTTTTCATTCCAGAGTCAGTATTATTTTCCTTTTAGCCATGCTTTCTCTGTCTCATGCCTTGGCCACGTTCCTGACTTTAATATGTACATATGCCCAGTAATAAGCTATAACATACACATATACATGAAAGAAGACAGTTCTTGATTTCTTTTGTTGTTGTTGTTGTTGTTGTTGTTTTAACCCTTACCTTCCATCTTAGAATCAATACTGTGTATTTGTTCTAAGGCAGAAGCACAGTAAGGGCAAGGCAAAAAGGGTTAAGTGATTTGCCCAGGGTCACCCAGCTAGGAAAGGTCTGAAGCCAGATCTGAACTTAAGACCATTCGTCTCTACGTCTGGCTCTTAATCCACTGAGCCACCCAGCTGCCCCTGTCTTGCTTTCTTCAAAGAAGACATTTTTCTCAAATAGATCTCACTAGTTGTGAACAGTGACCAGTGACCAGTCTGGGTTGCTCAAACTGATTTATTTTTAAGGGCAGAAGCTACTGTCCTGTGTTCTATTGTTAACCTGTATCACTACGTGGAGGACTTTTCTGCTTTTGATATTTGAGAAACAGCTTTCCAATAATAATACCTGCTGAATACTTACTTTTTTTCCCAATATCTGTGTGTATACATACATATGTATACAAATATACATATATGTGTGTGTGCAGATATGTACACATACATACATGTGTGTATACATATTCTGAAAATTACTAAGAGCAGTAGATTTTGGTGCTCAGAAATGTGTAATAGACACATTATGGATATATTGTAAGCATCACAGCTCTCAGAATTCCCCAAATGGGTGGACACAATCTAATTTACAGACTGGGAAAAATTCAGCCCACACTGCCACCCTCTTAGTTTTCATCCATAAAATCAGGCTATGGTACCCTCGAATCTCCAAGGACTTGCTAGTTCTAAAAATCTGCTAGAGAGGTGACACCACTGAGTCCCCTTCCACTGTGACTCCAAGACCTCATTTGTAGCTGCAAAGTAGCTGTTCCAAAGTCCCTGAAGGCAAGACTTCACTAATTAAGGGCTGACAGTGTCAAGGCATTTTGCAAACCAGAGCAATCCGCAGGTTATTTTTGAAAGATCCCGTCTCCCGCGACTCGCCAAAGGTTTCCTGCCAGGATGTCAGCCCAAGAGCATAGGCGAGGTATTTGATGGCTCTCTGTTGAAGAGGGAGGACTCCTGAACAAACACAAGTGGCTGTCAGAACACATTCTGGGAGAGGCAGATGGGAGGTAAAGATAGATGGAAGCTGCCTTGCTGTTGAGAAATAAGGCCATCACTTGGCATCTCTGACTCTGAGGTTAAACCACACCTCAATTACCCCAGGATCCAAAGAATTTCCCTAAAACAGTACTTATTTGAGATTGATATAACTCACCAACTTGGAGTTTGTCTAATAAGAGAAGCCTGAGAGAAGGGAAAGAAGGGAGGACAGGGGGAAGTAGTTGGGGAGGAGAGGAAGATACATGACACTGACCAGACCAGTTGTTGAGTATTTGAGTATCGGGATCGCTGTGAATGTAAAATCAAAGGCATTTTTATGTTATCCAAGTGTAATGGAAAAGAGAGATTTATCAGTAATATCATTAACCTGTTGGGGTTTTATATTTAATTTATATTAATTTATATTTAAATATAAACATCATCATCAACAAATAAGTGAATAAATGAATGAATAAATGAATAAATAAATATAAATGAAAATAATATAAATTTTAATTTATATTCAGCCTGGGTCACCCAAAATACCCAACACTAGAATTATATGAGTAAGCTGACACCCTTCTGAGTGGCATGGGATTGATTGTCCCTTCAGTTTGTCAGCAAGATAAATTCTTTGATTGGAATTGTTTGCTCCCCTTTGCAAGACATCTCTCAATTTCTTAACATCTTTTATTGATTTGGCGTTCTTTTACTCATTCTCCGGGAAGATGGCTTAAGCTCACACCAAGCAAGATGACAAGCTTCGAAAGGCCTCGGAGTTCCCAAGTTGGTGGAGAACACACTCAGCCACAAAGGAAAAACGGGTTTCTTATAGATGTCGATAGCTCTCAAATCCCTCAGTAGGTACCACTTTAAAGGCATTACTTGACAATTCCCTTCCTCCCCGGGAGAATTAAAGAAGCTGCTGAGTGCTCATGTCCTGTCACCTGGAGACAGAAACTAAATCTGTTCAACTTAAAATGGACTCAAAGTGTCAAAATTTATTTATACAGTAATAGCCACAGAAAAGGTGGTGGTTAGGAAGAAATTGGGTAATCACTCCCCTGGGGTTCCTCGTCTGAACCTCAAGGCTTGATAAAGTATCTCTCCTATCAGTCTTCATGGGATATGCCCTGGAAGGAGGAAGGAGAGTTTTCATCACTTGTAAAACTGGAATCCTGACATTAGCATAGCTGCTGAGATGACTGGGGAAGACTTGTGAAAAAACACAGAGGCTGGAGATACCCTCCAGTTTCTCTTCACTGCTTTTGATATAGTTCATCATTTAAAAAAAAAAAAAAGGTAAACTGAAACTGGCAAGAATGAGTGATTAATCAACAGATATTTACTAGATACCGAATATCTATCAGGCTCCATGCTAAGCTTCGAGGATACAAAGACAAAAAAGAAAGTGTCTGCCCTCAGTGAATTTATAATCTTTTAGGAGAGAAAATGTGTGGAGGGGCAGCCAGGTGGTTCAGTAGCTAGAGATTCATTGATTCTAAGTATTTATTTTAAGGCAAAAAAGTAGTAAAGGCTTTTGGGGTTCTCTGACTTGCTCCAGGTCACAGAGTTAGGAAGTGTCTGAGGTCACATTTGAACACAGGATCTCTGATCCACTGAGTCCACTACTTGTCCCAAGGATGAGAGTTTTTAAAAAATGGGTGTATAAAATCATTGAAAACAGGAATTGATTCATTTTTTTAATCTCTTGCCAACTGGCACATAATAGAGACTTACTGATTACTGATTGATATAAATGTATACATACATCTAACTATAAACAAATTCATTCAAAAAAGATCAAATAAAAGATAGGTATGTTGACAACTTTGTAGCACAATGAATAGTCAGGCTTAAGAGTCAGAAAGTCTTGGGTTTAAATTGGACCTGATACTTACTGTATGACCCTGGGCAAGTCATTTCATCCTTCTTGCCTCAGTTTCTCCTCCATAAAAAGAGCCAGAGAAGAAAATGGCAAACCGCTTCAGTATCTTTGGCAAGAAAATCCCAAATGGAGTCACAAAGAGGCAGGTACAACTGAAATGATTGAATAACAAAACAAAAAAGATTTGTTGGAGACATTATAGGAAGATAAAACTAATAATGCACTGATGTTAAAGATATAAATTTGTATAAATGTTCTGGAAAGGAATATGGAATTTTGAAGTAATAATAATAATAGCACAAATTTATATAGTTCATTAAGGATTAGAAAGTACAAATATTATCACATTTAATGCTCACAACTACCCTTGGAAATAGGTGCTATTATTATCCCAATTTCACAAATGAGGAAGCTGAGTCAAGCAGAGGTTAAATGTTTTCTCTAGGGTTGTGTGTCTAGTTAGTGTTAAAAAGAGTAAATATGAAAAGCCCAAACAAAAAATGGAAAGCCTTATAAAAATTATTGCAGAGCAGTCATCAGAAGCAATAAAATCATATATACATTGGCTTCAATAACACAAGGGAAAAGGGCAACTGAGCTCATTAAATGCAATGACTAATTTTGTACCTAGAGAATAGGGAATGAAATGGCCTTTCTTCCTCTCCGTTGAGAGATGGGAGTCTAGGACAGGGAACTTTGCATATGTTGTCAGATGTGATCATTTTTTGAAAGCCAGTTTTGCCTAATTATTGGGTTTTTTCCATGTAATGTGGGATGTGGGGTCTGTACACAGGATGTATATGATGAAAAATTATTATGATGTGAAAAACAAGAAGCATTGACAAAAAATTTAAAATAAGGAAAAGAGAAAAGAGGGAGGAGAAAAACTGAAAGGAGGAGAAAGGAAATCCAAAGTGACACGAGTTATAGAATAGTTTTACTGCAGATCTTTCACCAGATGAGGGTTTGGGTTAATGGCAGAAGGTCTCCTGCAAAGTCAGGTTCCAACAGCAAGCATTTAGTATGCACCAGCTATATGTACATCATTGTCCTAGGCGCCATAAAGAATGTAAAAGAATCATAAACACGAACTCTTCAATAATTTAGTATTTTATTATTGTTCAAGTGTTTCGGTCATGTTTGACTCTTCGTGTGCCTATTTGGGGATTTCTTGGCAAAGATACTGGAATGGTTTGCCATTTCATTCTCCAGATCATTTTCCAGATGGGGAAACTGAGGCCAACAGGGTTAAATTATTTGCTTTGGGTCACACAGCTAATAAATGTCTGAGGTCAAATTTGAACTCAGGTCTTCCCTAAACACAGGTTTGGTGCTCAATCCATTGAGTCAACTAGTAGCCCTAGTCTAAGTAAAGGAATAGTTTACATATAAATCTAGAGAACTCTGGAAGACGGTATTTATTCATTCACCCAACCAACCCAGACTTACTATGCACATTACACCATAATAGGTGAACCTCACATATCTAATAGATTGCCAAATCCTTCTGTATCCATCTTCCTATGCAACAACTCTCAGTTCCAACCCCATTCTCTTTAATTACCCAGTCACCACTTCAGCTCAAGCCCCCATAACCTTTCCCCAGAACTACTCTAATGACCTCCTAATTTGTCTTCCTGCAACAACTCCTAACCCACATCCATCCATCCTCTTTATAGCTAAGTTTTAAAAGGAACCAAGTACCAAAATAATTTTCCTTAAGTGCATCTCTGAATATGTCCCTCCTTGACTCAATAAACTGAAATGGGTCCGTATTACTCTTAGGATAAAATATAAACTCCTTTGTTTGGCTTTTAAAATCTTTCTCCACTTGGCTCTAACTTTTTGTTGTTGTTCTACATTATTATACATTAACCTCTTTTCCACATTTCATAACACAGAAAATTTTTCACACGAGATACTTCACGTCCAGTCTCTGTGTCTTTGCACTGGCTGTCCTAAATACCTGCCATGCATGATTTCTTTATCTTTACCTCACAGAATCCCTGAATTCCTTCAGGGAAAAATTCAATTCAAACATTACCTGGTTTGTTCCTATTTACCATTCTTGTATTTTATGGCATGTGTATTTTATTACATTGGATATGTATTTTGTATATGCTTATCTATGTGTCTGTTGTCTCCCCCTGGTAGTATGTAAACTCCTTGTAGGGGGCACTACTTCATTTTTGTCCTTGGCTCTCTTGTGTCTAGCACATAGCAGGAACTGAATAAAGGCTTGTTAATCAATTGATTGAGAAGCACAAAGATGACTAAGATTCAATCCCTCAGAGAGCTTGGGGAGGTAATGAAGCTAGAGTAGTGATCAAGTTAGAGATGGTATCAGAAGAACTAGGGGTCTCTGGATGAGTCACCTCATTTTTCTGGGCCTCAAGGTTTTTTATATGAAAATGGGAATGGCTTCAGATGTTTCCTAGCTGTGTGACTCTGAACAAGTCACTGTTTGCCTCAGTTTTCTCATCTAGAAAATGGGCTAGAGAAGGAAGTGGCAAGAAAACCCTAAATGGGTTCAAAAAAATCAGATGAGTTAAACAACTCAACAACACCACCACCACCTCCTCCCTCATAGGGCTGTCATCAGGAGTTTGATAAATAGTAAAATTCTACTAAAAGGCTCATTATTATTGTAGTCCTTAAATCAGAGAGATATGGCATGAAAGGGGATTTTTTTTTTCAATCTCTTGGATTATTTTCTGCTCTGAGAAAGACTAAGGAGATGCATGGATTCTAAAGTCTTGGACAATCAACTGCAGACCTTATGGGAACAGATGGTACTTCACTCTCTTCATTCCAGTGTTTCTTCCTGTAGATAGCAAATTACTTTGATTTTGCTCTTCATCTTTTCTTTTTATTTGATTCAATGTTATTGACCCTCTTTCATGAAAGAAAATGGAAACTCTTTGATAAAAGAAACTCAGTACTTTTGTCTTTTTATCCTCAGGGCTTACTTGTTGAGCAGTGATTACTCTGGCACCATCTGCCTAAAGGCAAGGTACTTTATCGTTCCACCCCTTCCCCAGATGTCTCTGGCATTTTTAAGGAGGTTTGGGGTATCTAGATGCTCTGTCATTGACCCTGACCCCCATCCAATGGTGTTTCTCCTCAATTGTAGGAAGGCTGCACTGCATCACAATTCCATCTGGCCATTTAACAATCTATTAGTTTTTTTAAACATTTATTAATATTCATTTTTAACCTGTTTACATGCTTCATACCCCTACTTTCCCCTTCACCCCCACCCCCCGCTCTCCCCCCACCCATGGCCGACTCACATTTCCACTGGTTGTAACTTGTGTCCTTGTTCAGGGCCTATTTCCATATTGTTGTTTGTTGCATTGGTGTGGTAGTTTCAAGTCTACATCCCCAATCATGTCCCCCTCAACTCATGCATTCAAGCAATTGATTGTCTTCTATGTTTCCTCTCCTGCAGATCTTCCTCTGAATGTGGGTAGCGTTTTTTTACCATAAATCCCTCAGAGCTGTCTTGTGTCATTGCATTGCTGCTGGTGCAGAAGTCCATTACATTCGATTTTACCATAGTATATCAGTCTCTGTGTACAATGTTCTTCTGGTTCTGCTCCTCTCACTCTGCATCAGTTCCTGGAGGTCTCTCCAGTTCACCTGGAACTCCTCCAGTTAATTATTCCTTTTAGCACAATAGTATTCCATCAACAGCATATACCACAATTTGTTCAGCCATTCCCCAATTGAAGGGCAAACCCTCCTTTTCCAGTTCTTTGCCACCACAAAAAGCGCAGTTATAAATATTTTCATACAAGTCTGTTTATCTATGATCTCTTTGGGGTACAAACCCAACAATGGTATGGCTGGATCAAAGGGCAGGCATTCTTTTATAGCCCTTTGAGCATAATTCCAAATTGCTAGCCAGAATGGTTGGATCATTTCACAGCTCCACCAGCAATGCATTAATGTCCCAATTTTGCCACATCCCCTCCAGCATTCATTACTCTCCCCTTCTTTCATTTTAGCCAATCTGCTAGGTGTGAGGTGGTACCTCAGAGTTGTTTTGATTTGCATTTCTCTAATTATTAGAGATTTGGAACACTTTCTCATGTGCTTATTGATACTTTTGATTTCTTTACCTGAAAATTGCCATTTCATGTCTCTTGCCCATTTTTCAATTGGGGAGTGGCTTGATTCTTTATACAATTGATTTAACTCCTTGTATATTTCAGTAATTAGACCCCTGTCAGAGTTTTTCGTTATAAAGATTTTTTCCCAATTTGTTCTTTCCCTTCTGATTTTGACTACATTGTTTTTGTTTGTACAAAAGCTTTTTAGCTTGATATAATCAAACTCATTTAATTTACATTTTGTAATTTTCTCTAACTCTTGCTTCGTTTTAAAATCTTTCTTTTCCCAGAGATCTGATAGGTATACTATTTTGTGTTCACTTAGCTTATTTATAGTTTCCCTCTTTATATTCAGGTCATTCACCCATTCTGAATTTATCTTGGTGTAGGGTGTGAGATGTTGATCTAAACCTAATTTTTCCTATACTGTTTTCCATATTTCCCAGCAGTTTTTGTCAAATAGTGGATTCATGTTCCAAAAGTTGGGCTCTTTGGGTTTATCATACACTGTCTTGCTGACATCATTAACCCCGAGTCTATTCCACTGATCCTCCCTTCTCTCTTAGCCAGTACCATATTGTTTTGATGACTGCTGCTTTATAGTATAGTTTAATATCTGGTACTGCTAGGCCTCCTTCCTTCACATTTTTTTCATTATTTCCCTTGATATTCTTGATCTTTTGTTATTCCAAATGAAATTTGTTATAGTTTTTCCTAATTCAGTAAAGAAGTTTTTTGGTAATTTGATAGGTATGGCGCTAAATAGGTAAATTAATTTGGGTAGAATGTTCATTTTTATTATGCTAGCTCGTCCTACCCATGAACAATTAATGGCTTTCCAATTGCTGAGATCTAGTTTTATTTGTTTGGAAAGTGTTTTGTAGTTGTTTTCGTATAATAGCTGTGTTTGTTTTGGTAGATAGATTCCCAGGTATTTTATATTGTCTAGGGTGATTTTAAATGGTGTTTCTCTTTCTAACTCTTGCTGCT
>NW_025348995.1:0-1112 GCF_016433145.1 Gracilinanus agilis
CTCTCTCTCTCTCTCTCTCTCTCTCTCTCTCCCCACCAAAGGAAGAACCCTAGATGAAGAGAATTGGTTTACATGAGGTGACCTTAAAAGTAGAATTCAAATGCAAGTTTTCTGCACATTGAAATCCAGTGTACTTCTCATGAGATTGTAGTGCTTAGAAACTTCTCAAGTCCCACTAGCCTTCTCTTTTCAAACCTTGAGTCTCAAAGTCCAAATTTATGACCTAAGAGTGAATATAGGATACCTAATAAGTTTGTTGGTAGAAGTCCCCTGTTCATCAATATAAGTCTCCTTTGAAACAAATGTTATAGGTCTTATGAAAAAAATCAATTAATTTATCTCTTGGTCATGAATTATCATTTAACCATTTGCAAGCATTGTGCAATGTTCTGAGAATGCAAATTAAAACAATGAAACAGTCTCTTCTCTCTTAGATCATTCCACTAGGAAGACCAGAGAGGTAATATTTGTCCAAGTACAAGCTGGATTTTGGTTACTCAGAATTAAATTGAGTTGAATTATCATGGTACAATAGAGAGATTGTGATTCAGGGTAAATCCCTTCACTTTTTCAGAAGTTGGTTTTCTCACTTGCAAAATGGGGGGAGGGGTTGACTCAATGGCCTCTAAGATTTCTTATGACTCCATAAATATGATCTTATAAACTTCTACAGTTATTCTCAGAAGGAAGCAATGATCTTAAATAGGAACTTCTATTTCTCTGCTCAATTTAAGACTTACCTTTTCTTTTTTTACCCAACAGCCCATTATTTTTAGCCTAACTTCAGGTGTCCTGTGACTGCATGATATTTTCCATGAATTCTATTCTTCATGGTACGCTGATTACTCTCATTGAGGTAAACATACTGTTTATATAAAGATATGAAAGGCAGAGCCTATTGTTAAGTATTCAACAACTTAAACTTTCCCAGGAATATAATTAAGATATACCAGAGTCTCCTTTATCTCCAAGCTGGAACCTAGAGTTCAGCCAAGACACTGATATTATTACAGCATTACTTGGAGAATGTTTGAATGAACAGAATTCCTGATGTTAGCTCAGCTGATTTAAAAAAAAAAATTAAAGACAGGTGCAAAACTATTTTTAAGATA
>NW_025348996.1:0-4439 GCF_016433145.1 Gracilinanus agilis
AACCCTTGCATTCTCTTACAATGATTAAATTGAGGAATCTGGAAAGAGAAAAGCAGGTGACTGTGAATTATTTTTTAAAAAATCCTACAGGCCCTATCTAATTAGCTAAATCTTGCTTTATATCTACTTCCCCCATATCAGTGAGTGGTACTTTCTCTTCCCCCTTCCATCTTACAGAGATTAGTGTGCTCTGTGTGATGTCAGGGAGGCTTACAATGACCAGGTGACCATGATTAGACATTGGTAATCAGAAGTAAGTTTGAATCATTGTCCTTTTCAGGTTTGGAGGCAACTCAGATGCCAAGCTGTGAACAGACCCCTGAAACGAAGTTTGATTATTTGTACTGCTTCAGGGTAATATGCCACTATACTTTTCTCAATATCTTTCCAAATTGTTTCAAATCAAACACACATCCTTTGCTTCCTGTTGCTCTTTTATGGCTTATTTTCCATTTCGAGGTTGTCCTTGCTGTTTAATAAACATTTATTTCATATGTATGAAAATGTCAAAGGTGGGGTGGAAGGAGGGGTTGGTGGGTACTGGGGGAAGCATACAGTGCTTTTTGCCCCACATCATCTTTTGGAAGCCTCTGACCACCATGAAGTCAATATTATCAGTGGTTTTCTTACTGAATAAGAAAGAGACATACCTTCTAACAGAAACTTGATCCCATAGACATGGAGAAACTATTGGTCCTAACAAATAATGAACTTTTCACTTTTAAATTACCTACTTTCAGTTAGAAACTGGTAATAAACAAACACTTGAGAGAAGAAAAATGTCTACTGCTGCCATTTAAAATAGTTTGTCTCTTTAGGTGATTGCACATTCAGTTAGAATTTTTGATTTAGGGAATTTTTGAACTGTGTCTATATTAACATGTCAGTGATGCCAAATTTCCCTCTTGTTCTTGAAAGCTCTTTAATTTGCCTCATTGTTTCAAAGGAAGTCACAGCTGATCTCTGAAGGCATGCAAATCTTGCTTGAGAGTACTTAGCTGAAGAGATTTCTTTACAAATTTATTTTAGATTCTTAACTATTTCTTGATGGAAACTTCTGTGCTCTGAGGAGGATCACGAGACAGTTCTTATTCTAGAACAGGGCTCTTAGTTTTCTTTGTGTCATAGACTCTTTTGACATAGTCTAGTTGAGTCTATGGATCCCGTCTTAGAAAAATAATTTTAACTAAATAAAATTAAATATATAAGATTAAAAAGGAAATCGAGTATATTGAAATACTCTCCAAAATTGGAAATGCTTTAAACCTGAGTCTAGAAATGAGTATTTCAAGTCAATCAAAGTGCATTTCATGTGCTTGTCACTGGTTATACAAAGGTGAAGAAAGAAAAGGAAACAATTCATACTCTTGAAGAGTTTACATTCTGTCAAGGAATAAACCGTAGGTACATACGTACATAAACTATAAATATATGCATAATAATGAATAGAATAAGGACTAGCCCTCTGGTTTCATTGGTGTAGGCAAATTCCCTATTGAGAAAACTCCCTCTTTCAGTTCAGGTTAGTGCCAGAGATAATGTCTCAGAGGCAAGACTTAAACTCCAGTTGTCCTAGATCTCCTTCTCTATTGCCAATGAATTAAAATCAATACAAGGAAGTTGTGTTAGGACACTCAAATTAATTTCAAAGGGGGGTATATCACTAGTTTTGGCCACAAGGTGATTTTTTTTTTTGTCATAGAACACATGAAGATAGTCTACTAAAGTATAAAGAAGATAGAAGCTGAGATAGTGGAGGGAACACTTACATCAATGAGAGCATGGATTCTTGAAATATCTGAACAGAAACATATAGTATCAAAGACTTATTAAGTTTGAAAATGGCATTTTACTTTGAAATCAACATGCATGACCTAAAGAAAAAAATTAATATTCTTTTTATTCCTTCTCAGTCCTCTATAGCTACTAGAAAATTTGAAGTGGCCATAATGGTCTATTCCTCTAAAATACAAAATGTGAAAACCTCTTCCTGTGTAAATCAATAGGAAAAAGGTCACTGGAAACATAATGCCCAATTCATTTTGCTGTGCTATTTAATATTAGCTACCCATTATTTCAAATAGAGATTCTTAATTAAAATACAAACAATGCCTGTGAGCCTTTTTTTATAAGTAGAATTAAGCAGTCCTAGGTGAAGTATAGATATCAAAGGTTTAACATTCTAGCCAAATTTTTGAATGGGGCTTTGATTCCAATAATGGATCCATTATTGCTTCTGTTAAGTAAATTCACATTTATATTCCAGTATACTTCAAGCTTTCTTCTGTGATGCTACCTCTGAATCTTGCTCAGGTTTTTCAAGAAATAAATATATTTCCTGTCCAAGTATATAAACAACCTGTCAATATTCATTTTTAAAATTATCATCATTGTCCGGGACATTTTTTACTGTTTTTTATATTCTAAAATACAATGAGGACAAGATGAAAAGTCATTAGGTACTGCATGTTTTATTTTTAGTTCTTTGAGATGGCATTAACATATTTCTCTTGTAACTTTGCCTCTTTTTCAGTCTCATGGCACTTGGATAGAAATTATTTTGATTTTTATGCCCCATCCCCCCCTTTTCAGCATAATTCTGAATTCTTTTTTAAGATTGTATTTTCTCTTGGGTCCTTATACATTTACTACCTAGCACTTTCCCTCCCTTTTTCTTCTCCTCTTCTCCTAGGAAACTTCTGTTCTTTTCTGCTCTAGTCTTTAGTATACAGATTCAGAGAAATAGAAATAAGACTCCTAACACTGATTTTACTTCCTTTACTGCTACTAATTGGTGGCACACGTAGACTACCTTCTGTAATTCAATTAAATTAAATTCCATAAATATTAATTAGCCATCTACTATGTGCAAAGCACTCTTCTAGACAGTGAAGATACAAAGCGAAGGACAATGGCTTTTGTCCTCTAGGAGGTTACATTTTTCTAGGAGAGTAAATCTGAGGTAATTTGAAGTGAGAGAGAAACTAACAAATTGGAAAAGGAGGAAGAACAAATAAAGTTTAAGAAGGAATTTGGAAAGAAGATAAGAATAATAGGCAGCTAGAAGAGAAGACATTCAAAGCTTGGGAAATGTCTCATGCAAATGTACAAACACTGGAAGTGGAATAACAATTTTGGAGAACAAATTCTAATTCAGCAGGGATATAGAGTATCTGAAAGGAATAATGTGAAATAAAATTTGACAAGTAAATTGATTCCAAATTGTGGAAGACATTAAATGACAGGTGGAGAGGTTTATATTTTATCTAAGAGACAATAGGAAACCATTAAAGGTTTTTGAATATGGCAATGACATGATCAGAACTAAGCCTTTAGAAGGTCATCTTGTCAGCTGTGATTATAGAGAGAGAAGATAGAAGAACTAAACTCAATTAGATAATTACTTTAATAATCATATGCATAGATGAGGAAGGCCTTAACCAGAGTAGTTGTTCTATGAGTAAAGAAATGGGATTGAATGGAGAACTTTTGTGAAGATACAGTCAACAGAAGTTAGAAGCTGATTGGGAAAGGCAGATGAGAGAGAGAAAAAGGCTAAGGATGACTCAGATTTTATGAACCTATAAGACTGAACAAATGGTGGCACTCTCCACTGAAGTTTGGCACGGGTGGATTACCAAAAAAGAACCTCTGAAGCTCTGGCCTTGTGATAGCATAATGTATAATAATAGAAAGGGAGTGAGCACACCATTCTACTATTTTATGCTTGGTCATACTCATGACTTTAACTATTTGATAGCAGTAGAAGTCAATATTCTTTGACCTTCTATCTAGTGGGAATAACATAGTGGAGGGTGTCTGGGCAGTTTGCATACTAATCCCACAGTGTGAAGCAGTCCTAGCAGCAGCATTCACTAATACTCAGATACCTAGTACATAAATTAGACAGTTTCCCTTCCCTAGAATCATAGAATGTTAGTTTGCTCATCTGTACAATGCTTAGATCAAAGCCTAGGGACTCACCAGTAAGCCTTGGGGGGCGGAAAGGAGGAAACTGGAGGTGGGATGAAATACAGTGGATGATTCAATGATTACTAAATCACTTTATTTATTTATTTTTACTAAATCACTTTAGGGAGAGTAGGGGGTGGATAGCAGGAAATTAACACTGCTTTGACATAAAAAACTAAACTTATAGTGGGGCAGATTAGGTCATATTGTTGAGCTTCTATATATCTGGCCTCTTGCTTTCGTTTTAGACTTTTAAGTTTGAGAACATACATTTTCATGATCCATTTCAGTCCCTTGGATGTTGCATTCTAGAGAAACCTTGAGCCCTTTTGATTTATGCCCTCACTTGAATCTCAACTGAGATCTTTGTCTTTATGAAGTGAATGCTTTATTCCACTTAAAGACCCATTAATTTTCTGAATTAAACCTCTCTGAATTGATAAATTAATTTTTATTATATATTATAT
>NW_025348997.1:0-2156 GCF_016433145.1 Gracilinanus agilis
CTATATATACATATATAGTGATTATCTCAGAAGGTTATTAGAAGTGCTAAATAAGATACCACATGTAAAGCTCTTTACAAACCTTAAAGTGCTAGATAAATGTCAGTTACTCCTCTTACTTTTCATAAACACTTTTGTTCCCTTTGAGTTTTTCTCAAGGGTACAGACAGAAAAGAATTTTGTTAGGTACATTATATTCTTTTATTCATTCTTATTGTTGACTCAAAATTCTCATTGTGTTTCTTTGCATGGTATGAGTACTGGAGCAAGGTGTGAGATAGAATAAATGAAGACATGTTGTTGGGACCAGGATGATAGTCTCATCAATCAATCATAAAGATACTCTGGTGTTTCAAGCATTGCCACCACATTTGGCAATATTTGCTTCTGTGACTCTAGGAGCTAGTTTTAATGGGGAAATCCCCAGTGATCCCTAAAGTGACCCCAATGTTAAGATTTGAAATTGCATAGGGATAGGAGTTGTTATTGCAATCCAATAGAATGCAATAGGAATTTAGAGGAAGAGGAGTAGAAGACAGAGCTAGAAAGGTACTCAACTAGTATGTGTCCTAGAACTTCTAATTTGGAAGCAATTTATTTATTCTGTGGGCATTGTTGGATCTAGGAGAGGATGCAATGGTAGCATAAGCAAGTGGAGCATGTTTTAGGATGCAATTTTGTTATTTTGTTATAATGTTCTTCTTATTTGCTTATCATTGAATAAAATAACTATGTACATTAAGCAAGTTTGTAAGTGTTGACTCCATTAAGCCAAGATCACATTATTAGAGCTTAGGAAATATAGAAAATTCAATTATAAAGGGAGCAGGGTTATCCAGATGTTAGAACTTGAAATTTGACTTCTTAGTGGGCAAATCCATAATAATTTGTGCTCTTCCAGCTAATGAGTTAACATTATCATAAAGAAAGACAAAGAGATGATGTCTTTTCTTTGAGGATCATAGAGAACTTAGCACTTAACAATTCTGTCCATCAAGGTGACTACACATAAGCAAAAGGGATGTATCTATAACCCTAACTCATTAGATTTCCTTTTGAATAGAATCAGGATAGTGGTTAGTAGTGCCATTTAGTGGTTAAATGTTTGTCAACATTTTAAAATGATTTGAATTTTTTTCCTTACATTTGGAGGAGATTCTTCCATTTGTTCATAGTCAGTGTTAGTTACTGACCCTCATGAGTATTAAGTGGTAAAATAAGATATCCTCTAGAACCCCCTCCATTATCTTTCCTTTACATGATAGTATGTACCCCTATAGTCAGGTATTTGATATAAATCTATTCTCACCTACAGTATAATTGAATGGAAACGAGTCATCAAATAGTAGAGGAAATGAAAAATTGAAAGAACACAGGACTGGAGATAAGTATTTGTAGGTTTTATACTTCCTCTTTCACTTGGTAGTTGTTTGGCCTGGGATAAGTCAGTTTAACTCTTTTATATCTTAGTTTCTTTATTGGTAAAGAGGCAGGAGGATTAACTAGTTCATCCCTAAGTTTCCTCTTTAAGACTTTTTTTTAGTTCTAAAGGTCTTATTCTTTGGAATATTTACTATAGCTACAGTATTGTGCTGGGTAGAATGGGATGCACAAGTATAAGAGAAGCCTGCTGCCTTCAGTTATCATATTATCAGGCAGCATTAGTTTAGGCCAGTGATTCCCAAAGTGGGCGCCACTGCCCCCTGGTGGATGCTCCAGCAATCCAGGAGAGAAGGGATGGCCACAGGTGCATTTATCTTTCTTATTAATTGCTACTAAAATAAAAAAAATTAATTTCCAGGGGGCCAAGTAATATTTTTTCTGGAAAGGGGGCAGTAGGCCAAAAAAGTTTGGGAACCATTGATTTAGGCTAACACATTTAATTATATTCCCTTATGTAAGGCACTTAATCTGTATCTTTCTGTTGATGGAACTACCATAGTCATAGTTATCCATAAATATGATGATCATCCAACCCTTGCATTCTCTTACAATGATTAAATTGAGGAATCTGGAAAGAGAAAAGCAGGTGACTGTGAATTATTTTTTAAAAAATCCTACAGGCCCTATCTAATTAGCTAAATCTTGCTTTATATCTACTTCCCCCAAATCAGTGAGTGGTACTTTCTCTTCCCCCTTCCATCTTACAGAGATTA
>NW_025348998.1:0-2809 GCF_016433145.1 Gracilinanus agilis
AGAAGGGACAAGAGATGCCGCAGGGGAGAAGAAGGGACAAGAGATGCCGCAGGGGAGAAGAAGAGACAAGAGATGCCACAGGGGAGAAGAAAGGACAAGAGATGCCACAGGGGAGAAGAAAGGACAAGAGATGCCGCAGGGGAGAAGGAGAAGAGACAAGAGATGCCGCAGGGGAGAAGGGACAAGAGGCCCCGTGGAGGTGAAATAACAGGCCTTGGCAACAGTTTGGATGTGGGGGATGAGAGAGAGTGAAGAGTCCAGGATGACTTCTGGCATTGTCCTGGATAGTGACAGGGAAGTGTGTTGAGGGCAGGGTTGAGGGGAAAGTTAATCAGTTCTGTTTCGGACATGGTGACTTTAAAATGTTTCCTGGACAGCCAGTTTGACAAGTCTGAAAGGCAGTTGGAAGTGTGAAGACTGGGTGCTTGTTAAGAGAGAGGCCAGGGATGGCTAAGTCAGTGTGAGCATTGTCAGCTGAGAAATGATAACTGATGAGATGACCAAGTGAAGCTATTATAAAAAAAGGAGGTGGCCCAGGACAGAGCCCTGAGGGCCAGCTCAGGGTCTGATCTGGAGGAGGATCCAGCAAAGGAGAGGAGGAAGCAGAGAAGAGAACTGGGGGGGGTGGGGCTCTGAAAACCTGCAGAGGAACGTGCCAGGAGAAGAGGGAGATCGAGATCATGTCAAAAGTTGCAGAAAGGCCAAGGATGAAGATTATTAGGGATGGCTGCCGAGGACTAGTCAGCGTTGGGGTAGGGAGCCACAACCACCAGCCCCCGCATCCTGGATCTAGAGTAAGAGAGGACGGTAGAAGCCAGCTAGTCCAGACCCCTCATTTTATAGATGAGGAAACTGAGGTTCAGGGAGTGAAGTAACTTTCGTTTCTTTAGTGTCTCTCTGCCAACACCCCCAACCCAAAGAAGCCACTTCAGTGTTACCTGGGAGCCAGTCCAGCCAAGTAGGGCGAAGGCAAACTGGCTGATGGGGGCCACCACGAGGTCCACTCTCACTGCCTTCCCGTCCCTGGAGGACTCTCCAGCCTCTAGGTGGGAGGATGTGGTGGGAGACTTTGGAAACCAGAGAATGGAGAAGCATTTCTCATAGTCGTCCATGACGGCGTTCTGGAAAGCTGCGTGGTCGGGGTTCTTGGGGCCTTGGGCGTGTCTGTACAGAACAAGGCCCTGGGGGAGTGGGGGATCAGAGACTTAGAAATGGAAGGACCCTCAAGTCATCCAGTCCAACCCGCTCCGGTCAGAGGAGGAGGAAACTCCGGGTCCCACCATGGCAGAGGCGATGGTCCCTTAGGGGTCTGGGAAGAAGGGAGCCTCCAGGTGTTTGTGCAGCCCCCCAGCACCCCAGACGGTGGCCATTTCTGTCTATAGGCTTCAAGTCAGGATGTTACTGCTCAATAAAAGGCTTTTCCTGGTGCTTTTAGAGTTGGCACAAGTGTTTACAATGACACACTGGCAGGCAGGGGGCCACTTCATTTTTGGAAACTCAGAGAGGCCACACTTTTGGTGCTTGGAACCTGGCAGATCCTCCACCAGTTCTTGTGGATTGACTGACAACCGTCCCCTTTCACAGCTGTGGAAATCTCAAGAGGTCAAGGGACTTGCCCAAAGCTAGACAGCCGTCTGTAGCAGAAACCCAATCCAAACCCAGGTTTTTTTGACCCAGAGATCTGTGCTTTGTCCCCAACTCCAGCCGTCTCTCCATGCCCCAGAAGAGACCTTTTGGCAGATGGGCGAGGAGTGAGCGAGCTGGCAAGTCCAGCTGGTTGGCCGAGGGCTCACTTTCTGTAAGAAAAGTCTAGGCATCCCTGAGCGGGCCAAAGGGTGACAGGGCAGGGGTTCGTCATGGGCCCCCCCTTACCCATAAAAGCCTCAGATTAAGGGGGGCCTCGGCCTTGGGATAGGAGGGGAAGAGAATAGAGGAACGCTCCCATCCCCGGGGCGCCTCGCCCCTCTCACCTTGCTCTCCAGGCGGCCCATCACCTTGGGTAGCAGGCCGACTTCCAGCCCTCCCACGGGGTGGGTGATGAGCAGGTCGACATCGTGACCGTGCAGCTTTCCCCTAAGGAGTAGGGCACAAGGGTTCCCCTCTTTGTGCAGGAACACCCCCTTTATTCTTCCATCTCCTAAGCCTTCCCAGCACTGGACCCTACGCTCTAGCTTCCTCATTTGGGAGAAAGAGGCCCCTTTCCCCCCATCTTTGGTCAAGAGAGTAGCATGGGGGCAACTGGAGCCGGGGGGGGCGACCCCGGGGCTCCCTTTCTTGGGGAGAAGCCTGGGAACGCCCGAGCGGGCCAAAGGGAGGCAGGACAGGAATGGGTCTGGGGACGCTCGTCTTACCTGCGAAAACCACCGGCCAGGATCACAGTGGCCCCAGGAAGCACCTGCCGAAGGACCTCGTCCACCATCTGCTGGATGGCATCGGCCTCGTGACGCCAGACGGGCGTGTTAAGGTCCTCGAAATGACGGAGCCCTGCAGGTGCCAAGGCCGGCTCAGCAAAGACCCCCCCCCCCCGGGACCCCTGACCCACGCCACGTCCCGCCTCAGGCTCCAGAGCCCCCAGGGAACTATGGGCAAGGGGGCTGGGGCTCGTAGCCCAGACTCGCTTTGAGGCCCCGCTCAAAGGACTATATGCCTCTCTCTAAAAATATATATTTATATATAATGTACATAGAGAGCTATAATATCTCTCTCTATATAAAAAATATATGTATAACTATAATATCTATCGCTCTCTATAAAATATATTTTTATATATAAGGTATATATAATATCTATATCTCTATAAAATATTTAT
>NW_025348999.1:0-3175 GCF_016433145.1 Gracilinanus agilis
GGAGTAAAGGAAAAAGGAATGAGGGAGGGAAGAAATGCTTAAATATATAAGCAGAATGTTATGTGAGGTTTAAGGGGAAGAAAGTTCATTAATTCCTAAATAATTAGGAAAAGTTTCCCGGGGTGGGGGGAAGCATTTGAGCTAAGGCTTAGAAGATGTGAAATTCTCAACATTCAGTAAGAATAACTTGAATATCCTGGCTTATTTGGAGGTGAATTTTATTGCCTACTGTTCCAAAGTGTTTCATAGGTAACGAGAGTCTCCATTTTTTAATGAATTTTTTTTCTTCCACAACCCACTAACCTTGACAACAAACTTTCTATTGGACTTTTATCCACACTTTTCTGAATCCTTAAGAGCATGCTTTTAGAAATGGAAGACTCCATTAAGCCTTCGATGAATTCAAGGGTGTATGAAAGAGAGAAATCTGAAAAGCTTGACAGAAATTAAGTGTTCTTAGCGAATCCATTTCTGGAAAGCAGTAAAGAATTCTCATTTTCCCCCAATTCAGGAAAGTTCTTTGGAAAGCACTGAACTCAATTCAACTTACCAAGTATTCACCAAGCCCCTCCTGTAAGGCCAGGCTTGTGCTGGGTGCTATAGGAGAGACAGGAGAAGAAGAAGCGATGGTCTCTTCCTTTAAAGGGCTGAGAATCTAGTTAGGAAGAGAAGATCCCTAAAGGAAGCAATTGGAGGAGGATACAGGGCAGAATGCCATTAAGGGCTATATGGGAAATAGCCTTGAATTTAGAGTCAGAGAAAACGGGTTCAAACTCCAGCCTTGTTATTTATCTACGTATTGAAGTATAAGCCACTTCTCTCTGGGACTCACCTTCACCTGTAAAATAAAGGACTAGAACAATTGATTCCTTCTACATCCTATTTTCTGTTCTAAGGCTCCTCCCAGCTCTGGCATTCTCTATCCTAAGGAAACTGAGTTCTGACATTCCCCTGTTCTAAGAGCCCTCTCAGCTCTGGCTTTCTTGGTTCTAAGAACCCTCTCAATTCTGACATTCTCTGTTTTAAGACTCCCCTCCGAACCCTGATATTCCCTGTTCTTAGGCACATTCCAGCTGACATTCCCTGTTCTAGAGCCTTTCCCAGGCTTGACATTCGGTCCTCTGGGATGGGACATTCTCTGGCTGAAGAGCCCTAAGCAAAGAGCCTAAATGATGCCATTGGTGGCCCTCAGAGCAGAGTGAGGAATGTCAGTCCCTTCTGTAGTGCCTTCTTCCTCAGTCGTCCCCACTGCCGAAGGACCAAGGAAAGGCAGCAGCTGTACTCTCAGCATTCTTTAGAAGAGCTATTGTCACTAAATGGAAATATCAAGGATAACATATGGTGATTGCACAACCCCCAGGGAGAGGAGGGGGCTTGGGGGAAACAGAAGGTCTTAGCAAATGGCTGTCTACTACATTTGCACAACTGTACTCAATAGGGAAATGAAATCTAGACTGCCAACCAAATATTTACTATATGAGATACACAAAAGATGGCTGGGCAATATTTGCAATATTCAGCCTTCAACATATGTGTATATGTTGACGATATGTTGATTCATATAATTTTTATGAGTTCAACAGTTGCTAGAGATCATCTATTAGAATTCGGATATCCTCTCTTCTACAAAGGCAGCGAGGTAGCACTGGGTCTGGAGTGAGGAAGGTCTGAGTTCAAATCCAACCTTGGATATTTACTAGTGGTGTGACCCTGGGCAAGTCATTTACCCTGCTTGGCTCGGTTTCCAGCTGTAAATGAGCTGAAGAAAGAAATGACAAACCACTCCAGTAGCTTTGCCAAATGGGGTTGTGAAGAGTTGGACACAACCGGAACGACACAAGAATAAAACTTTTAACCTCCTCTCTCCCGCTTCCATGTATTCATAAAAGCTGGGGATCATCATAGAACACACACACACCCTCATTCACATCTCTAAGGATCCTTAAGTTCCTTCAAGACTCAAATCAGGTGCCACCTCTTTCATGAAGTCTTCCCTGATAACACTCCCCTAGAAGTAAATGCCCCATCTCTTTCCAAATTACCTTGTATTTACTCAGCAAGAATTTGGGGGGAAATGTACCAAAAAATGTTCATTATAAGATAGCACAAGAGCCTGAAGGAACCTCCAAAGCCATCTAGTCATAGAACCTTAGATTAGAGTTTGGAGGCCTACATTTTAGAGAGGAGGAAACTGAGGATGAGAGATGGTCAAGTGATTGACCCAGGATCCTACAGCTAGTAATAAAAATTAAAATAATAATAATAACATTTCTCTAATACTTTAAGATTTGCAAAGCACTTTACAAATATTATATAATTTTGTCTTCACAACAGCCCTAGGAGGTAGATGCTATTATTAGCTCCATTCTACAGATGAGGAAACTGAGGAAAACAGAAAAAGTGACTTACCCAAGGTCACATAGCTAGAATTCCTTAGTGGTAGACTTAAACATAAATCTTCCTACCTCTACTGTGCCATCCTAGTAAGTATCTGAGGCAAGATCTGAATTCAGGTCTTCCTAACTATATTCACCTAACTGTCTGGGAGCTCAGGCTATTTTCCTAAAATTCTTGGAAAAACTGGCATTTTCCTGGGGGGGGGGGGTATAAATTGAGAGAATCTCTGTGTTCAAGCAAATTCCTCCCAAAAAAGCTCATCTCACCCTTAGAAATGTCATCCAGAAGCCAAGTGCTGTTCATCTCAAAGATTTTCACTTGGAACTTCAAGTGAGATCGTAAGTGATGAATTTTTTCTTCTTCTCCCAACAGCAAATTAAATCTAAATGGCCATTTAGAGGCTGTAACCAGAAAAGAATGAATAAATAGAGCACATGAATGGAAACTGTCATTTTCTGCTTTCTGTACATCCTCCTTGACAATGGAGCTACATAGAGAGATCCCAGCTCGCTCACGGCGATGATGAGTAATCTGCATTCCCAGCTCCCTGTATAATCTTGTTCTGGTTCTCTGCAGCTCAGCTGGGACGCATATTTGTGCTTCTTACTGCAGGCTATGTTCCATTGCAAGCGTCCATACTTTTAGTCACTCTCTTCTCTCTTTCTCTCTGTCTCGATCTCTGTGTGTCTCTCTCTGCATCTCTCTCTTCTTCCCTCCCTCTGTCTCTCTTGACAAATACAGGTTTCCATATATATATATATATATATATATATATATA